>NW_027361984.1:1385000-1487462 GCF_039654945.1 Dendrobates tinctorius | reverse complement strand
ACCCTAACCCTAACCCTAACCCTAACCCTAACCCTAACCCTAACCCTAACCCTAACCCTAACCCTAACCCTAACCCTAACCCTAACCCTAACCCTAACCCTAACCCTAACCCTAACCCTAACCCTAACCCTAACCCTAACCCTAACCCTAACCCTAACCCTAACCCTAACCCTAACCCTAACCCTAACCCTAACCCTAACCCTAACCCTAACCCTAACCCTAACCCTAACCCTAACCCTAACCCTAACCCTAACCCTAACCCTAACCCTAACCCTAACCCTAACCCTAACCCTAACCCTAACCCTAACCCTAACCCTAACCCTAACCCTAACCCTAACCCTAACCCTAACCCTAACCCTAACCCTAACCCTAACCCTAACCCTAACCCTAACCCTAACCCTAACCCTAACCCTAACCCTAACCCTAACCCTAACCCTAACCCTAACCCTAACCCTAACCCTAACCCTAACCCTAACCCTAACCCTAACCCTAACCCTAACCCTAACCCTAACCCTAACCCTAACCCTAACCCTAACCCTAACCCTAACCCTAACCCTAACCCTAACCCTAACCCTAACCCTAACCCTAACCCTAACCCTAACCCTAACCCTAACCCTAACCCTAACCCTAACCCTAACCCTAACCCTAACCCTAACCCTAACCCTAACCCTAACCCTAACCCTAACCCTAACCCTAACCCTAACCCTAACCCTAACCCTAACCCTAACCCTAACCCTAACCCTAACCCTAACCCTAACCCTAACCCTAACCCTAACCCTAACCCTAACCCTAACCCTAACCCTAACCCTAACCCTAACCCTAACCCTAACCCTAACCCTAACCCTAACCCTAACCCTAACCCTAACCCTAACCCTAACCCTAACCCTAACCCTAACCCTAACCCTAACCCTAACCCTAACCCTAACCCTAACCCTAACCCTAACCCTAACCCTAACCCTAACCCTAACCCTAACCCTAACCCTAACCCTAACCCTAACCCTAACCCTAACCCTAACCCTAACCCTAACCCTAACCCTAACCCTAACCCTAACCCTAACCCTAACCCTAACCCTAACCCTAACCCTAACCCTAACCCTAACCCTAACCCTAACCCTAACCCTAACCCTAACCCTAACCCTAACCCTAACCCTAACCCTAACCCTAACCCTAACCCTAACCCTAACCCTAACCCTAACCCTAACCCTAACCCTAACCCTAACCCTAACCCTAACCCTAACCCTAACCCTAACCCTAACCCTAACCCTAACCCTAACCCTAACCCTAACCCTAACCCTAACCCTAACCCTAACCCTAACCCTAACCCTAACCCTAACCCTAACCCTAACCCTAACCCTAACCCTAACCCTAACCCTAACCCTAACCCTAACCCTAACCCTAACCCTAACCCTAACCCTAACCCTAACCCTAACCCTAACCCTAACCCTAACCCTAACCCTAACCCTAACCCTAACCCTAACCCTAACCCTAACCCTAACCCTAACCCTAACCCTAACCCTAACCCTAACCCTAACCCTAACCCTAACCCTAACCCTAACCCTAACCCTAACCCTAACCCTAACCCTAACCCTAACCCTAACCCTAACCCTAACCCTAACCCTAACCCTAACCCTAACCCTAACCCTAACCCTAACCCTAACCCTAACCCTAACCCTAACCCTAACCCTAACCCTAACCCTAACCCTAACCCTAACCCTAACCCTAACCCTAACCCTAACCCTAACCCTAACCCTAACCCTAACCCTAACCCTAACCCTAACCCTAACCCTAACCCTAACCCTAACCCTAACCCTAACCCTAACCCTAACCCTAACCCTAACCCTAACCCTAACCCTAACCCTAACCCTAACCCTAACCCTAACCCTAACCCTAACCCTAACCCTAACCCTAACCCTAACCCTAACCCTAACCCTAACCCTAACCCTAACCCTAACCCTAACCCTAACCCTAACCCTAACCCTAACCCTAACCCTAACCCTAACCCTAACCCTAACCCTAACCCTAACCCTAACCCTAACCCTAACCCTAACCCTAACCCTAACCCTAACCCTAACCCTAACCCTAACCCTAACCCTAACCCTAACCCTAACCCTAACCCTAACCCTAACCCTAACCCTAACCCTAACCCTAACCCTAACCCTAACCCTAACCCTAACCCTAACCCTAACCCTAACCCTAACCCTAACCCTAACCCTAACCCTAACCCTAACCCTAACCCTAACCCTAACCCTAACCCTAACCCTAACCCTAACCCTAACCCTAACCCTAACCCTAACCCTAACCCTAACCCTAACCCTAACCCTAACCCTAACCCTAACCCTAACCCTAACCCTAACCCTAACCCTAACCCTAACCCTAACCCTAACCCTAACCCTAACCCTAACCCTAACCCTAACCCTAACCCTAACCCTAACCCTAACCCTAACCCTAACCCTAACCCTAACCCTAACCCTAACCCTAACCCTAACCCTAACCCTAACCCTAACCCTAACCCTAACCCTAACCCTAACCCTAACCCTAACCCTAACCCTAACCCTAACCCTAACCCTAACCCTAACCCTAACCCTAACCCTAACCCTAACCCTAACCCTAACCCTAACCCTAACCCTAACCCTAACCCTAACCCTAACCCTAACCCTAACCCTAACCCTAACCCTAACCCTAACCCTAACCCTAACCCTAACCCTAACCCTAACCCTAACCCTAACCCTAACCCTAACCCTAACCCTAACCCTAACCCTAACCCTAACCCTAACCCTAACCCTAACCCTAACCCTAACCCTAACCCTAACCCTAACCCTAACCCTAACCCTAACCCTAACCCTAACCCTAACCCTAACCCTAACCCTAACCCTAACCCTAACCCTAACCCTAACCCTAACCCTAACCCTAACCCTAACCCTAACCCTAACCCTAACCCTAACCCTAACCCTAACCCTAACCCTAACCCTAACCCTAACCCTAACCCTAACCCTAACCCTAACCCTAACCCTAACCCTAACCCTAACCCTAACCCTAACCCTAACCCTAACCCTAACCCTAACCCTAACCCTAACCCTAACCCTAACCCTAACCCTAACCCTAACCCTAACCCTAACCCTAACCCTAACCCTAACCCTAACCCTAACCCTAACCCTAACCCTAACCCTAACCCTAACCCTAACCCTAACCCTAACCCTAACCCTAACCCTAACCCTAACCCTAACCCTAACCCTAACCCTAACCCTAACCCTAACCCTAACCCTAACCCTAACCCTAACCCTAACCCTAACCCTAACCCTAACCCTAACCCTAACCCTAACCCTAACCCTAACCCTAACCCTAACCCTAACCCTAACCCTAACCCTAACCCTAACCCTAACCCTAACCCTAACCCTAACCCTAACCCTAACCCTAACCCTAACCCTAACCCTAACCCTAACCCTAACCCTAACCCTAACCCTAACCCTAACCCTAACCCTAACCCTAACCCTAACCCTAACCCTAACCCTAACCCTAACCCTAACCCTAACCCTAACCCTAACCCTAACCCTAACCCTAACCCTAACCCTAACCCTAACCCTAACCCTAACCCTAACCCTAACCCTAACCCTAACCCTAACCCTAACCCTAACCCTAACCCTAACCCTAACCCTAACCCTAACCCTAACCCTAACCCTAACCCTAACCCTAACCCTAACCCTAACCCTAACCCTAACCCTAACCCTAACCCTAACCCTAACCCTAACCCTAACCCTAACCCTAACCCTAACCCTAACCCTAACCCTAACCCTAACCCTAACCCTAACCCTAACCCTAACCCTAACCCTAACCCTAACCCTAACCCTAACCCTAACCCTAACCCTAACCCTAACCCTAACCCTAACCCTAACCCTAACCCTAACCCTAACCCTAACCCTAACCCTAACCCTAACCCTAACCCTAACCCTAACCCTAACCCTAACCCTAACCCTAACCCTAACCCTAACCCTAACCCTAACCCTAACCCTAACCCTAACCCTAACCCTAACCCTAACCCTAACCCTAACCCTAACCCTAACCCTAACCCTAACCCTAACCCTAACCCTAACCCTAACCCTAACCCTAACCCTAACCCTAACCCTAACCCTAACCCTAACCCTAACCCTAACCCTAACCCTAACCCTAACCCTAACCCTAACCCTAACCCTAACCCTAACCCTAACCCTAACCCTAACCCTAACCCTAACCCTAACCCTAACCCTAACCCTAACCCTAACCCTAACCCTAACCCTAACCCTAACCCTAACCCTAACCCTAACCCTAACCCTAACCCTAACCCTAACCCTAACCCTAACCCTAACCCTAACCCTAACCCTAACCCTAACCCTAACCCTAACCCTAACCCTAACCCTAACCCTAACCCTAACCCTAACCCTAACCCTAACCCTAACCCTAACCCTAACCCTAACCCTAACCCTAACCCTAACCCTAACCCTAACCCTAACCCTAACCCTAACCCTAACCCTAACCCTAACCCTAACCCTAACCCTAACCCTAACCCTAACCCTAACCCTAACCCTAACCCTAACCCTAACCCTAACCCTAACCCTAACCCTAACCCTAACCCTAACCCTAACCCTAACCCTAACCCTAACCCTAACCCTAACCCTAACCCTAACCCTAACCCTAACCCTAACCCTAACCCTAACCCTAACCCTAACCCTAACCCTAACCCTAACCCTAACCCTAACCCTAACCCTAACCCTAACCCTAACCCTAACCCTAACCCTAACCCTAACCCTAACCCTAACCCTAACCCTAACCCTAACCCTAACCCTAACCCTAACCCTAACCCTAACCCTAACCCTAACCCTAACCCTAACCCTAACCCTAACCCTAACCCTAACCCTAACCCTAACCCTAACCCTAACCCTAACCCTAACCCTAACCCTAACCCTAACCCTAACCCTAACCCTAACCCTAACCCTAACCCTAACCCTAACCCTAACCCTAACCCTAACCCTAACCCTAACCCTAACCCTAACCCTAACCCTAACCCTAACCCTAACCCTAACCCTAACCCTAACCCTAACCCTAACCCTAACCCTAACCCTAACCCTAACCCTAACCCTAACCCTAACCCTAACCCTAACCCTAACCCTAACCCTAACCCTAACCCTAACCCTAACCCTAACCCTAACCCTAACCCTAACCCTAACCCTAACCCTAACCCTAACCCTAACCCTAACCCTAACCCTAACCCTAACCCTAACCCTAACCCTAACCCTAACCCTAACCCTAACCCTAACCCTAACCCTAACCCTAACCCTAACCCTAACCCTAACCCTAACCCTAACCCTAACCCTAACCCTAACCCTAACCCTAACCCTAACCCTAACCCTAACCCTAACCCTAACCCTAACCCTAACCCTAACCCTAACCCTAACCCTAACCCTAACCCTAACCCTAACCCTAACCCTAACCCTAACCCTAACCCTAACCCTAACCCTAACCCTAACCCTAACCCTAACCCTAACCCTAACCCTAACCCTAACCCTAACCCTAACCCTAACCCTAACCCTAACCCTAACCCTAACCCTAACCCTAACCCTAACCCTAACCCTAACCCTAACCCTAACCCTAACCCTAACCCTAACCCTAACCCTAACCCTAACCCTAACCCTAACCCTAACCCTAACCCTAACCCTAACCCTAACCCTAACCCTAACCCTAACCCTAACCCTAACCCTAACCCTAACCCTAACCCTAACCCTAACCCTAACCCTAACCCTAACCCTAACCCTAACCCTAACCCTAACCCTAACCCTAACCCTAACCCTAACCCTAACCCTAACCCTAACCCGAACCCTAACCCTAACCCTAACCCTAACCCTAACCCTAACCCTAACCCTAACCCTAACCCTAACCCTAACCCTAACCCTAACCCTAACCCTAACCCTAACCCTAACCCTAACCCTAACCCTAACCCTAACCCTAACCCTAACCCTAACCCTAACCCTAACCCTAACCCTAACCCTAACCCTAACCCTAACCCTAACCCTAACCCTAACCCTAACCCTAACCCTAACCCTAACCCTAACCCTAACCCTAACCCTAACCCTAACCCTAACCCTAACCCTAACCCTAACCCTAACCCTAACCCTAACCCTAACCCTAACCCTAACCCTAACCCTAACCCTAACCCTAACCCTAACCCTAACCCTAACCCTAACCCTAACCCTAACCCTAACCCTAACCCTAACCCTAACCCTAACCCTAACCCTAACCCTAACCCTAACCCTAACCCTAACCCTAACCCTAACCCTAACCCTAACCCTAACCCTAACCCTAACCCTAACCCTAACCCTAACCCTAACCCTAACCCTAACCCTAACCCTAACCCTAACCCTAACCCTAACCCTAACCCTAACCCTAACCCTAACCCTAACCCTAACCCTAACCCTAACCCTAACCCTAACCCTAACCCTAACCCTAACCCTAACCCTAACCCTAACCCTAACCCTAACCCTAACCCTAACCCTAACCCTAACCCTAACCCTAACCCTAACCCTAACCCTAACCCTAACCCTAACCCTAACCCTAACCCTAACCCTAACCCTAACCCTAACCCTAACCCTAACCCTAACCCTAACCCTAACCCTAACCCTAACCCTAACCCTAACCCTAACCCTAACCCTAACCCTAACCCTAACCCTAACCCTAACCCTAACCCTAACCCTAACCCTAACCCTAACCCTAACCCTAACCCTAACCCTAACCCTAACCCTAACCCTAACCCTAACCCTAACCCTAACCCTAACCCTAACCCTAACCCTAACCCTAACCCTAACCCTAACCCTAACCCTAACCCTAACCCTAACCCTAACCCTAACCCTAACCCTAACCCTAACCCTAACCCTAACCCTAACCCTAACCCTAACCCTAACCCTAACCCTAACCCTAACCCTAACCCTAACCCTAACCCTAACCCTAACCCTAACCCTAACCCTAACCCTAACCCTAACCCTAACCCTAACCCTAACCCTAACCCTAACCCTAACCCTAACCCTAACCCTAACCCTAACCCTAACCCTAACCCTAACCCTAACCCTAACCCTAACCCTAACCCTAACCCTAACCCTAACCCTAACCCTAACCCTAACCCTAACCCTAACCCTAACCCTAACCCTAACCCTAACCCTAACCCTAACCCTAACCCTAACCCTAACCCTAACCCTAACCCTAACCCTAACCCTAACCCTAACCCTAACCCTAACCCTAACCCTAACCCTAACCCTAACCCTAACCCTAACCCTAACCCTAACCCTAACCCTAACCCTAACCCTAACCCTAACCCTAACCCTAACCCTAACCCTAACCCTAACCCTAACCCTAACCCTAACCCTAACCCTAACCCTAACCCTAACCCTAACCCTAACCCTAACCCTAACCCTAACCCTAACCCTAACCCTAACCCTAACCCTAACCCTAACCCTAACCCTAACCCTAACCCTAACCCTAACCCTAACCCTAACCCTAACCCTAACCCTAACCCTAACCCTAACCCTAACCCTAACCCTAACCCTAACCCTAACCCTAACCCTAACCCTAACCCTAACCCTAACCCTAACCCTAACCCTAACCCTAACCCTAACCCTAACCCTAACCCTAACCCTAACCCTAACCCTAACCCTAACCCTAACCCTAACCCTAACCCTAACCCTAACCCTAACCCTAACCCTAACCCTAACCCTAACCCTAACCCTAACCCTAACCCTAACCCTAACCCTAACCCTAACCCTAACCCTAACCCTAACCCTAACCCTAACCCTAACCCTAACCCTAACCCTAACCCTAACCCTAACCCTAACCCTAACCCTAACCCTAACCCTAACCCTAACCCTAACCCTAACCCTAACCCTAACCCTAACCCTAACCCTAACCCTAACCCTAACCCTAACCCTAACCCTAACCCTAACCCTAACCCTAACCCTAACCCTAACCCTAACCCTAACCCTAACCCTAACCCTAACCCTAACCCTAACCCTAACCCTAACCCTAACCCTAACCCTAACCCTAACCCTAACCCTAACCCTAACCCTAACCCTAACCCTAACCCTAACCCTAACCCTAACCCTAACCCTAACCCTAACCCTAACCCTAACCCTAACCCTAACCCTAACCCTAACCCTAACCCTAACCCTAACCCTAACCCTAACCCTAACCCTAACCCTAACCCTAACCCTAACCCTAACCCTAACCCTAACCCTAACCCTAACCCTAACCCTAACCCTAACCCTAACCCTAACCCTAACCCTAACCCTAACCCTAACCCTAACCCTAACCCTAACCCTAACCCTAACCCTAACCCTAACCCTAACCCTAACCCTAACCCTAACCCTAACCCTAACCCTAACCCTAACCCTAACCCTAACCCTAACCCTAACCCTAACCCTAACCCTAACCCTAACCCTAACCCTAACCCTAACCCTAACCCTAACCCTAACCCTAACCCTAACCCTAACCCTAACCCTAACCCTAACCCTAACCCTAACCCTAACCCTAACCCTAACCCTAACCCTAACCCTAACCCTAACCCTAACCCTAACCCTAACCCTAACCCTAACCCTAACCCTAACCCTAACCCTAACCCTAACCCTAACCCTAACCCTAACCCTAACCCTAACCCTAACCCTAACCCTAACCCTAACCCTAACCCTAACCCTAACCCTAACCCTAACCCTAACCCTAACCCTAACCCTAACCCTAACCCTAACCCTAACCCTAACCCTAACCCTAACCCTAACCCTAACCCTAACCCTAACCCTAACCCTAACCCTAACCCTAACCCTAACCCTAACCCTAACCCTAACCCTAACCCTAACCCTAACCCTAACCCTAACCCTAACCCTAACCCTAACCCTAACCCTAACCCTAACCCTAACCCTAACCCTAACCCTAACCCTAACCCTAACCCTAACCCTAACCCTAACCCTAACCCTAACCCTAACCCTAACCCTAACCCTAACCCTAACCCTAACCCTAACCCTAACCCTAACCCTAACCCTAACCCTAACCCTAACCCTAACCCTAACCCTAACCCTAACCCTAACCCTAACCCTAACCCTAACCCTAACCCTAACCCTAACCCTAACCCTAACCCTAACCCTAACCCTAACCCTAACCCTAACCCTAACCCTAACCCTAACCCTAACCCTAACCCTAACCCTAACCCTAACCCTAACCCTAACCCTAACCCTAACCCTAACCCTAACCCTAACCCTAACCCTAACCCTAACCCTAACCCTAACCCTAACCCTAACCCTAACCCTAACCCTAACCCTAACCCTAACCCTAACCCTAACCCTAACCCTAACCCTAACCCTAACCCTAACCCTAACCCTAACCCTAACCCTAACCCTAACCCTAACCCTAACCCTAACCCTAACCCTAACCCTAACCCTAACCCTAACCCTAACCCTAACCCTAACCCTAACCCTAACCCTAACCCTAACCCTAACCCTAACCCTAACCCTAACCCTAACCCTAACCCTAACCCTAACCCTAACCCTAACCCTAACCCTAACCCTAACCCTAACCCTAACCCTAACCCTAACCCTAACCCTAACCCTAACCCTAACCCTAACCCTAACCCTAACCCTAACCCTAACCCTAACCCTAACCCTAACCCTAACCCTAACCCTAACCCTAACCCTAACCCTAACCCTAACCCTAACCCTAACCCTAACCCTAACCCTAACCCTAACCCTAACCCTAACCCTAACCCTAACCCTAACCCTAACCCTAACCCTAACCCTAACCCTAACCCTAACCCTAACCCTAACCCTAACCCTAACCCTAACCCTAACCCTAACCCTAACCCTAACCCTAACCCTAACCCTAACCCTAACCCTAACCCTAACCCTAACCCTAACCCTAACCCTAACCCTAACCCTAACCCTAACCCTAACCCTAACCCTAACCCTAACCCTAACCCTAACCCTAACCCTAACCCTAACCCTAACCCTAACCCTAACCCTAACCCTAACCCTAACCCTAACCCTAACCCTAACCCTAACCCTAACCCTAACCCTAACCCTAACCCTAACCCTAACCCTAACCCTAACCCTAACCCTAACCCTAACCCTAACCCTAACCCTAACCCTAACCCTAACCCTAACCCTAACCCTAACCCTAACCCTAACCCTAACCCTAACCCTAACCCTAACCCTAACCCTAACCCTAACCCTAACCCTAACCCTAACCCTAACCCTAACCCTAACCCTAACCCTAACCCTAACCCTAACCCTAACCCTAACCCTAACCCTAACCCTAACCCTAACCCTAACCCTAACCCTAACCCTAACCCTAACCCTAACCCTAACCCTAACCCTAACCCTAACCCTAACCCTAACCCTAACCCTAACCCTAACCCTAACCCTAACCCTAACCCTAACCCTAACCCTAACCCTAACCCTAACCCTAACCCTAACCCTAACCCTAACCCTAACCCTAACCCTAACCCTAACCCTAACCCTAACCCTAACCCTAACCCTAACCCTAACCCTAACCCTAACCCTAACCCTAACCCTAACCCTAACCCTAACCCTAACCCTAACCCTAACCCTAACCCTAACCCTAACCCTAACCCTAACCCTAACCCTAACCCTAACCCTAACCCTAACCCTAACCCTAACCCTAACCCTAACCCTAACCCTAACCCTAACCCTAACCCTAACCCTAACCCTAACCCTAACCCTAACCCTAACCCTAACCCTAACCCTAACCCTAACCCTAACCCTAACCCTAACCCTAACCCTAACCCTAACCCTAACCCTAACCCTAACCCTAACCCTAACCCTAACCCTAACCCTAACCCTAACCCTAACCCTAACCCTAACCCTAACCCTAACCCTAACCCTAACCCTAACCCTAACCCTAACCCTAACCCTAACCCTAACCCTAACCCTAACCCTAACCCTAACCCTAACCCTAACCCTAACCCTAACCCTAACCCTAACCCTAACCCTAACCCTAACCCTAACCCTAACCCTAACCCTAACCCTAACCCTAACCCTAACCCTAACCCTAACCCTAACCCTAACCCTAACCCTAACCCTAACCCTAACCCTAACCCTAACCCTAACCCTAACCCTAACCCTAACCCTAACCCTAACCCTAACCCTAACCCTAACCCTAACCCTAACCCTAACCCTAACCCTAACCCTAACCCTAACCCTAACCCTAACCCTAACCCTAACCCTAACCCTAACCCTAACCCTAACCCTAACCCTAACCCTAACCCTAACCCTAACCCTAACCCTAACCCTAACCCTAACCCTAACCCTAACCCTAACCCTAACCCTAACCCTAACCCTAACCCTAACCCTAACCCTAACCCTAACCCTAACCCTAACCCTAACCCTAACCCTAACCCTAACCCTAACCCTAACCCTAACCCTAACCCTAACCCTAACCCTAACCCTAACCCTAACCCTAACCCTAACCCTAACCCTAACCCTAACCCTAACCCTAACCCTAACCCTAACCCTAACCCTAACCCTAACCCTAACCCTAACCCTAACCCTAACCCTAACCCTAACCCTAACCCTAACCCTAACCCTAACCCTAACCCTAACCCTAACCCTAACCCTAACCCTAACCCTAACCCTAACCCTAACCCTAACCCTAACCCTAACCCTAACCCTAACCCTAACCCTAACCCTAACCCTAACCCTAACCCTAACCCTAACCCTAACCCTAACCCTAACCCTAACCCTAACCCTAACCCTAACCCTAACCCTAACCCTAACCCTAACCCTAACCCTAACCCTAACCCTAACCCTAACCCTAACCCTAACCCTAACCCTAACCCTAACCCTAACCCTAACCCTAACCCTAACCCTAACCCTAACCCTAACCCTAACCCTAACCCTAACCCTAACCCTAACCCTAACCCTAACCCTAACCCTAACCCTAACCCTAACCCTAACCCTAACCCTAACCCTAACCCTAACCCTAACCCTAACCCTAACCCTAACCCTAACCCTAACCCTAACCCTAACCCTAACCCTAACCCTAACCCTAACCCTAACCCTAACCCTAACCCTAACCCTAACCCTAACCCTAACCCTAACCCTAACCCTAACCCTAACCCTAACCCTAACCCTAACCCTAACCCTAACCCTAACCCTAACCCTAACCCTAACCCTAACCCTAACCCTAACCCTAACCCTAACCCTAACCCTAACCCTAACCCTAACCCTAACCCTAACCCTAACCCTAACCCTAACCCTAACCCTAACCCTAACCCTAACCCTAACCCTAACCCTAACCCTAACCCTAACCCTAACCCTAACCCTAACCCTAACCCTAACCCTAACCCTAACCCTAACCCTAACCCTAACCCTAACCCTAACCCTAACCCTAACCCTAACCCTAACCCTAACCCTAACCCTAACCCTAACCCTAACCCTAACCCTAACCCTAACCCTAACCCTAACCCTAACCCTAACCCTAACCCTAACCCTAACCCTAACCCTAACCCTAACCCTAACCCTAACCCTAACCCTAACCCTAACCCTAACCCTAACCCTAACCCTAACCCTAACCCTAACCCTAACCCTAACCCTAACCCTAACCCTAACCCTAACCCTAACCCTAACCCTAACCCTAACCCTAACCCTAACCCTAACCCTAACCCTAACCCTAACCCTAACCCTAACCCTAACCCTAACCCTAACCCTAACCCTAACCCTAACCCTAACCCTAACCCTAACCCTAACCCTAACCCTAACCCTAACCCTAACCCTAACCCTAACCCTAACCCTAACCCTAACCCTAACCCTAACCCTAACCCTAACCCTAACCCTAACCCTAACCCTAACCCTAACCCTAACCCTAACCCTAACCCTAACCCTAACCCTAACCCTAACCCTAACCCTAACCCTAACCCTAACCCTAACCCTAACCCTAACCCTAACCCTAACCCTAACCCTAACCCTAACCCTAACCCTAACCCTAACCCTAACCCTAACCCTAACCCTAACCCTAACCCTAACCCTAACCCTAACCCTAACCCTAACCCTAACCCTAACCCTAACCCTAACCCTAACCCTAACCCTAACCCTAACCCTAACCCTAACCCTAACCCTAACCCTAACCCTAACCCTAACCCTAACCCTAACCCTAACCCTAACCCTAACCCTAACCCTAACCCTAACCCTAACCCTAACCCTAACCCTAACCCTAACCCTAACCCTAACCCTAACCCTAACCCTAACCCTAACCCTAACCCTAACCCTAACCCTAACCCTAACCCTAACCCTAACCCTAACCCTAACCCTAACCCTAACCCTAACCCTAACCCTAACCCTAACCCTAACCCTAACCCTAACCCTAACCCTAACCCTAACCCTAACCCTAACCCTAACCCTAACCCTAACCCTAACCCTAACCCTAACCCTAACCCTAACCCTAACCCTAACCCTAACCCTAACCCTAACCCTAACCCTAACCCTAACCCTAACCCTAACCCTAACCCTAACCCTAACCCTAACCCTAACCCTAACCCTAACCCTAACCCTAACCCTAACCCTAACCCTAACCCTAACCCTAACCCTAACCCTAACCCTAACCCTAACCCTAACCCTAACCCTAACCCTAACCCTAACCCTAACCCTAACCCTAACCCTAACCCTAACCCTAACCCTAACCCTAACCCTAACCCTAACCCTAACCCTAACCCTAACCCTAACCCTAACCCTAACCCTAACCCTAACCCTAACCCTAACCCTAACCCTAACCCTAACCCTAACCCTAACCCTAACCCTAACCCTAACCCTAACCCTAACCCTAACCCTAACCCTAACCCTAACCCTAACCCTAACCCTAACCCTAACCCTAACCCTAACCCTAACCCTAACCCTAACCCTAACCCTAACCCTAACCCTAACCCTAACCCTAACCCTAACCCTAACCCTAACCCTAACCCTAACCCTAACCCTAACCCTAACCCTAACCCTAACCCTAACCCTAACCCTAACCCTAACCCTAACCCTAACCCTAACCCTAACCCTAACCCTAACCCTAACCCTAACCCTAACCCTAACCCTAACCCTAACCCTAACCCTAACCCTAACCCTAACCCTAACCCTAACCCTAACCCTAACCCTAACCCTAACCCTAACCCTAACCCTAACCCTAACCCTAACCCTAACCCTAACCCTAACCCTAACCCTAACCCTAACCCTAACCCTAACCCTAACCCTAACCCTAACCCTAACCCTAACCCTAACCCTAACCCTAACCCTAACCCTAACCCTAACCCTAACCCTAACCCTAACCCTAACCCTAACCCTAACCCTAACCCTAACCCTAACCCTAACCCTAACCCTAACCCTAACCCTAACCCTAACCCTAACCCTAACCCTAACCCTAACCCTAACCCTAACCCTAACCCTAACCCTAACCCTAACCCTAACCCTAACCCTAACCCTAACCCTAACCCTAACCCTAACCCTAACCCTAACCCTAACCCTAACCCTAACCCTAACCCTAACCCTAACCCTAACCCTAACCCTAACCCTAACCCTAACCCTAACCCTAACCCTAACCCTAACCCTAACCCTAACCCTAACCCTAACCCTAACCCTAACCCTAACCCTAACCCTAACCCTAACCCTAACCCTAACCCTAACCCTAACCCTAACCCTAACCCTAACCCTAACCCTAACCCTAACCCTAACCCTAACCCTAACCCTAACCCTAACCCTAACCCTAACCCTAACCCTAACCCTAACCCTAACCCTAACCCTAACCCTAACCCTAACCCTAACCCTAACCCTAACCCTAACCCTAACCCTAACCCTAACCCTAACCCTAACCCTAACCCTAACCCTAACCCTAACCCTAACCCTAACCCTAACCCTAACCCTAACCCTAACCCTAACCCTAACCCTAACCCTAACCCTAACCCTAACCCTAACCCTAACCCTAACCCTAACCCTAACCCTAACCCTAACCCTAACCCTAACCCTAACCCTAACCCTAACCCTAACCCTAACCCTAACCCTAACCCTAACCCTAACCCTAACCCTAACCCTAACCCTAACCCTAACCCTAACCCTAACCCTAACCCTAACCCTAACCCTAACCCTAACCCTAACCCTAACCCTAACCCTAACCCTAACCCTAACCCTAACCCTAACCCTAACCCTAACCCTAACCCTAACCCTAACCCTAACCCTAACCCTAACCCTAACCCTAACCCTAACCCTAACCCTAACCCTAACCCTAACCCTAACCCTAACCCTAACCCTAACCCTAACCCTAACCCTAACCCTAACCCTAACCCTAACCCTAACCCTAACCCTAACCCTAACCCTAACCCTAACCCTAACCCTAACCCTAACCCTAACCCTAACCCTAACCCTAACCCTAACCCTAACCCTAACCCTAACCCTAACCCTAACCCTAACCCTAACCCTAACCCTAACCCTAACCCTAACCCTAACCCTAACCCTAACCCTAACCCTAACCCTAACCCTAACCCTAACCCTAACCCTAACCCTAACCCTAACCCTAACCCTAACCCTAACCCTAACCCTAACCCTAACCCTAACCCTAACCCTA
This sequence comes from Dendrobates tinctorius, assembly GCF_039654945.1. NCBI lineage: Eukaryota > Metazoa > Chordata > Amphibia > Anura > Dendrobatidae > Dendrobates > Dendrobates tinctorius. The sequence continues at coordinate 1,471,850 of NW_027361984.1, read as the reverse complement.
ACCCTAACCCTAACCCTAACCCTAACCCTAACCCTAACCCTAACCCTAACCCTAACCCTAACCCTAACCCTAACCCTAACCCTAACCCTAACCCTAACCCTAACCCTAACCCTAACCCTAACCCTAACCCTAACCCTAACCCTAACCCTAACCCTAACCCTAACCCTAACCCTAACCCTAACCCTAACCCTAACCCTAACCCTAACCCTAACCCTAACCCTAACCCTAACCCTAACCCTAACCCTAACCCTAACCCTAACCCTAACCCTAACCCTAACCCTAACCCTAACCCTAACCCTAACCCTAACCCTAACCCTAACCCTAACCCTAACCCTAACCCTAACCCTAACCCTAACCCTAACCCTAACCCTAACCCTAACCCTAACCCTAACCCTAACCCTAACCCTAACCCTAACCCTAACCCTAACCCTAACCCTAACCCTAACCCTAACCCTAACCCTAACCCTAACCCTAACCCTAACCCTAACCCTAACCCTAACCCTAACCCTAACCCTAACCCTAACCCTAACCCTAACCCTAACCCTAACCCTAACCCTAACCCTAACCCTAACCCTAACCCTAACCCTAACCCTAACCCTAACCCTAACCCTAACCCTAACCCTAACCCTAACCCTAACCCTAACCCTAACCCTAACCCTAACCCTAACCCTAACCCTAACCCTAACCCTAACCCTAACCCTAACCCTAACCCTAACCCTAACCCTAACCCTAACCCTAACCCTAACCCTAACCCTAACCCTAACCCTAACCCTAACCCTAACCCTAACCCTAACCCTAACCCTAACCCTAACCCTAACCCTAACCCTAACCCTAACCCTAACCCTAACCCTAACCCTAACCCTAACCCTAACCCTAACCCTAACCCTAACCCTAACCCTAACCCTAACCCTAACCCTAACCCTAACCCTAACCCTAACCCTAACCCTAACCCTAACCCTAACCCTAACCCTAACCCTAACCCTAACCCTAACCCTAACCCTAACCCTAACCCTAACCCTAACCCTAACCCTAACCCTAACCCTAACCCTAACCCTAACCCTAACCCTAACCCTAACCCTAACCCTAACCCTAACCCTAACCCTAACCCTAACCCTAACCCTAACCCTAACCCTAACCCTAACCCTAACCCTAACCCTAACCCTAACCCTAACCCTAACCCTAACCCTAACCCTAACCCTAACCCTAACCCTAACCCTAACCCTAACCCTAACCCTAACCCTAACCCTAACCCTAACCCTAACCCTAACCCTAACCCTAACCCTAACCCTAACCCTAACCCTAACCCTAACCCTAACCCTAACCCTAACCCTAACCCTAACCCTAACCCTAACCCTAACCCTAACCCTAACCCTAACCCTAACCCTAACCCTAACCCTAACCCTAACCCTAACCCTAACCCTAACCCTAACCCTAACCCTAACCCTAACCCTAACCCTAACCCTAACCCTAACCCTAACCCTAACCCTAACCCTAACCCTAACCCTAACCCTAACCCTAACCCTAACCCTAACCCTAACCCTAACCCTAACCCTAACCCTAACCCTAACCCTAACCCTAACCCTAACCCTAACCCTAACCCTAACCCTAACCCTAACCCTAACCCTAACCCTAACCCTAACCCTAACCCTAACCCTAACCCTAACCCTAACCCTAACCCTAACCCTAACCCTAACCCTAACCCTAACCCTAACCCTAACCCTAACCCTAACCCTAACCCTAACCCTAACCCTAACCCTAACCCTAACCCTAACCCTAACCCTAACCCTAACCCTAACCCTAACCCTAACCCTAACCCTAACCCTAACCCTAACCCTAACCCTAACCCTAACCCTAACCCTAACCCTAACCCTAACCCTAACCCTAACCCTAACCCTAACCCTAACCCTAACCCTAACCCTAACCCTAACCCTAACCCTAACCCTAACCCTAACCCTAACCCTAACCCTAACCCTAACCCTAACCCTAACCCTAACCCTAACCCTAACCCTAACCCTAACCCTAACCCTAACCCTAACCCTAACCCTAACCCTAACCCTAACCCTAACCCTAACCCTAACCCTAACCCTAACCCTAACCCTAACCCTAACCCTAACCCTAACCCTAACCCTAACCCTAACCCTAACCCTAACCCTAACCCTAACCCTAACCCTAACCCTAACCCTAACCCTAACCCTAACCCTAACCCTAACCCTAACCCTAACCCTAACCCTAACCCTAACCCTAACCCTAACCCTAACCCTAACCCTAACCCTAACCCTAACCCTAACCCTAACCCTAACCCTAACCCTAACCCTAACCCTAACCCTAACCCTAACCCTAACCCTAACCCTAACCCTAACCCTAACCCTAACCCTAACCCTAACCCTAACCCTAACCCTAACCCTAACCCTAACCCTAACCCTAACCCTAACCCTAACCCTAACCCTAACCCTAACCCTAACCCTAACCCTAACCCTAACCCTAACCCTAACCCTAACCCTAACCCTAACCCTAACCCTAACCCTAACCCTAACCCTAACCCTAACCCTAACCCTAACCCTAACCCTAACCCTAACCCTAACCCTAACCCTAACCCTAACCCTAACCCTAACCCTAACCCTAACCCTAACCCTAACCCTAACCCTAACCCTAACCCTAACCCTAACCCTAACCCTAACCCTAACCCTAACCCTAACCCTAACCCTAACCCTAACCCTAACCCTAACCCTAACCCTAACCCTAACCCTAACCCTAACCCTAACCCTAACCCTAACCCTAACCCTAACCCTAACCCTAACCCTAACCCTAACCCTAACCCTAACCCTAACCCTAACCCTAACCCTAACCCTAACCCTAACCCTAACCCTAACCCTAACCCTAACCCTAACCCTAACCCTAACCCTAACCCTAACCCTAACCCTAACCCTAACCCTAACCCTAACCCTAACCCTAACCCTAACCCTAACCCTAACCCTAACCCTAACCCTAACCCTAACCCTAACCCTAACCCTAACCCTAACCCTAACCCTAACCCTAACCCTAACCCTAACCCTAACCCTAACCCTAACCCTAACCCTAACCCTAACCCTAACCCTAACCCTAACCCTAACCCTAACCCTAACCCTAACCCTAACCCTAACCCTAACCCTAACCCTAACCCTAACCCTAACCCTAACCCTAACCCTAACCCTAACCCTAACCCTAACCCTAACCCTAACCCTAACCCTAACCCTAACCCTAACCCTAACCCTAACCCTAACCCTAACCCTAACCCTAACCCTAACCCTAACCCTAACCCTAACCCTAACCCTAACCCTAACCCTAACCCTAACCCTAACCCTAACCCTAACCCTAACCCTAACCCTAACCCTAACCCTAACCCTAACCCTAACCCTAACCCTAACCCTAACCCTAACCCTAACCCTAACCCTAACCCTAACCCTAACCCTAACCCTAACCCTAACCCTAACCCTAACCCTAACCCTAACCCTAACCCTAACCCTAACCCTAACCCTAACCCTAACCCTAACCCTAACCCTAACCCTAACCCTAACCCTAACCCTAACCCTAACCCTAACCCTAACCCTAACCCTAACCCTAACCCTAACCCTAACCCTAACCCTAACCCTAACCCTAACCCTAACCCTAACCCTAACCCTAACCCTAACCCTAAGGTACCCTAACCCTAACCCTAACCCTAACCCTAACCCTAACCCTAACCCTAACCCTAACCCTAACCCTAACCCTAACCCTAACCCTAACCCTAACCCTAACCCTAACCCTAACCCTAACCCTAACCCTAACCCTAACCCTAACCCTAACCCTAACCCTAACCCTAACCCTAACCCTAACCCTAACCCTAACCCTAACCCTAACCCTAACCCTAACCCTAACCCTAACCCTAAGGTACCCTAACCCTAACCCTAACCCTAACCTACCCTAACCCTAAGGTACCCTAACCCTAACCCTAACCCTAACCCTAACCCTAACCCTAACCCTAACCCTAACCCTAACCCTAACCCTAACCCTAACCCTAACCCTAACCCTAACCCTAACCCTAACCCTAACCCTAAGGTACCCTAACCCTAACCCTAACCCTAACCCTAACCCTAACCCTAACCCTAACCCTAACCCTAACCCTAACCCTAACCCTAACCCTAACCCTAACCCTAACCCTAACCCTAACCCTAACCCTAACCCTAACCCTAACCCTAAGGTACCCTAACCCTAACCCTAACCCTAACCCTAACCCTAACCCTAACCCTAACCCTAACCCTAACCCTAACCCTAACCCTAACCCTAACCCTAACCCTAACCCTAACCCTAACCCTAACGTACCCTAACCCTAACCCTAACCCTAACCCTAACCCTAACCCTAACCCTAACCCTAACGTACCCTAACCCTAAGGTACCCTAACCCTAAGGTACCCTAACCCTAAGGTACCCTAACCCTAAGGTACCCTAACCCTAACCCTAACCCTAACCCTAACCCTAACCCTAACCCTAACCCTAACCCTAACCCTAAGGTACCCTAACCCTAACCCTAACCCTAACCCTAACCCTAAGGTACCCTAACCCTAACCCTAACCCTAACCCTAACCCTAACCCCTAACCCTAACCCTAACCCTAACCCTAACCCCTAACCCTAACCCTAACCCTAACCCTAACCCTAACCCTAACCCTAAGGTACCCTAACCCTAACCCTAACCCTAACCCTAACCCTAACCCTAACCCTAACCCTAACCCTAACCCTAACGTACCCTAACCCTAAGGTACCCTAACCCTAAGGTACCCTAACCCTAACCCTAACCCTAAGGTACCCTAACCCTAAGGTACCCTAACCCTAACCCTAACCCTAACCCTAACCCTAACCCTAACCCTAACCCTAAGGTACCCTAACCCTAACCCTAACCCTAAGGTACCCTAACCCTAACCCTAACCCTAAGGTACCCTAACCCTAACCCTAACCCTAACCCTAAGGTACCCTAACCCTAACCCTAACCCTAACCCTAACCCTAACCCTAACGTACCCTAACCCTAACCCTAACCCTAACCCTAACCCTAACCCTAAGGTACCCTAACCCTAACCCTAACCCTAACCCTAACCCTAACGTACCCTAACCCTAACCCTAAGGTACCCTAACCCTAACCCTAACCCTAACCCTAAGGTACCCTAACCCTAACCCTAACCCTAAGGTACCCTAACCCTAACCCTAACCCTAAGGTACCCTAACCCTAACCCTAACCCTAACCCTAACCCTAAGGTACCCTAACCCTAAGGTACCCTAACCCTAACCCTAAGGTACCCTAACCCTAACCCTAAGGTACCCTAACCCTAAGGTACCCTAACCCTAACCCTAACCCTAACCCTAACCCTAAGGTACCCTAACCCTAACCCTAAGGTACCCTAACCCTAACCCTAACCCTAACCCTAACCCTAAGGTACCCTAACCCTAACCCTAACCCTAACCCTAACCCCACCCCTAACCCTAAGGTACCCTAACCCTAACCCTAAGGTACCCTAACCCTAACCCTAACCCTAAGGTACCCTAACCCTAACCCTAACCCTAACGTACCCTAACCCTAACCCTAACCCTAAGGTACCCTAACCCTAACCCTAACCCTAACGTACCCTAACCCTAACCCTAAGGTACCCTAACCCTAAGGTACCCTAACCCTAAGGTACCCTAACCCTAAGGTACCCTAACCCTAACCCTAACCCTAACCCTAACGTACCCTAACCCTAACCCTAACCCTAACCCTAACGTACCCTAACCCTAACCCTAACCCTAACGTACCCTAACCCTAACCCTAACCCGTACCCTAACCCTAACCCTAACCCGTACCCTAACCCGTACCCTAACCCGTACCCGTACCCTAACCCGTACCCTAACCCGTACCCGTACCCTAACCCGTACCCTAAGGTACCCTAACCCTAAGGTACCCTAACCCTAAGGAACCCTAACCCTAAGGAACCCTAACCCTAAGGAACCCTAACCCTAAGGAACCCTAAGGTACCCTGACCCTGACCCTAAGGAACCCTAACCCTAAGGAACCCTAACCCTAAGGAACCCTAAGGAACCCTAACCCTAACGTACCCTAACCCTAAGGTACCCTAACCCTAAGGTACCCTAACCCTAACGTACCCTAAGGTACCCTAACCCTGACCCTAACCCTAACCCTAACCCTGACCCTAAGGTACCCTAAGGAACCCTAAGGTACCCTAACCCTAACCCTGACCCTGACCCTGACCCTAACCCTAACCCTAACCCTGACCCTAACCCTAACCCCCTAACCCTAACCCTAACCCCCTGACCCTAACCCTAACCGATCCCTCGCTTGAGTAAACCCTAACCCACGACTCAGGATCCCTCGCTTGAGTAAACCCTAACCCACGACTCGGGATCCCTTCGGGATCCCTCGCTTGAGTAAACCCTAACCCCTACCCTAACCCATACCCTAGTGACAGCCATCTGTGAGTCCTCCTTCAAGCACCAAAATCTTCGTATCTCCCTATAACCCTAACGTACCCTAACCCATACCCTCTGTGAGTCCCCCTTCAAGCACCAAAATCTTCATATCTCACTATAACCATAACCCTGTCCACAGTACTAGTACATTCATGATGCACAAAACACAGCATCCTAAAATCACTTGTACACCTGGGGACATGACTAAAGCAATGGAATGTATAAAAACCAGAGTGCACTCAGTAGAGGTTTGAAAACTGGTTTATTAACAAAAGACAACATTTTTACACAATTTTATCTTGCCATTCTACACATCCTACATGAGATCTAAAGTAGGCCACAAATAGGTCATTAGTTGAAGTTGGCCAAATGAGGGACCAGAGAGTGTGCGGAGTGAATTCAGGCAATGGTTTTGCAGCTGGTTCATCGAGTTCAAAGTTAGAGTGCTCTTTAGCCATCACAAAATTGTGTAGAACAACACACTCCTTCACCACATCATGCACTGCCTCCAATTTTAGATTAATGGCTGTGCCAAGAATGCACCATCTGGAGACAAGAATCCCAAGAGCACACTACAGTTCTTCATGCCCTGGTCAGTCTGTAATTAAATATTTTTCTTGTGTGGTCCAAGTCCCAGCTGGAGTAGGGTTTCAGCAGCTTTTGGCACATTTTAAAGGCCTCATCCCCAACCATCACAAATAGCTGTGGCAGACCTTCAGTGTGGAGACGAGGCCATGGAAAGGGGAAATTAAAATCATGGACATGGGCTGTAGGTTGTATGGCAAAGTTCTTAAAGCCTGCAAGTCATTCCCCTGGCCAAATGCCCCAATGTCCACTGTAACAGACAGTCCGCATCTCCAATGGTCATGACTACAGTAAAAAAAAAAAAAAAAATAATACTTTTTGTAGTTATAGTACTCAGATCCAGTTCTTTTCAGTTTAACTATCCATATGGGATTCCCATCCAACACACCCAAAAAGTAGGTGAAATTGCAGACTGTCCAGAATTCAACAATATCAAATCGACTTTTCCATAGTGGCCAGGGTCATAAATTCTAACCAGAGAAGGTCCCATAATGCCCAGCAGATATCCACAAATATTCCTGACAAGGTGGACATTCCAAGCCAGTACTGGAAGTGGAGTGAAGAAAGGGTTTCTCCAGTAGCCAGAAACTGCCAGAGAAATAACAAAAATTAGTAAATAGTTTGGCAAAGCATGGAAAATAACCAACAAAATATTACACCATCACATTACAAGAATTATGCATGCTTAAAAATCGTACATGGCAAAACAATTATGCAGACATTGCTTGCTAAATATTACACACATTAATGTGACCAGGAGCCATTCCTCAGGAGGAATCACACAACAGAGCTTGTGTCCTATCTCCAGATGGCTCCTTGAACACGAGCAAGCAAATCCATGAAGGTTTCTTGGGACATCCAAGTATAGTCACTCAATTTCACTAGGTTTCCCTGAAGCTCACTGTGGAAAGTGGTACGCTTCACAGCTCTCATGGACTTCAATAATCAGATGTCTCCAAAAACGTCACTGCCGCCATCTTTGCCATCTCTCCACCCCCCCTTTGTGCTGTGTCTGGCTTTTACATTTGCTTGCCAGCAATAATGTCCAGATTCAAGTTGTAGGGAAACTCTTCCAGCACAGATCCATGTTGACTAAGGAAAAAGCAAAAAAAACAGAATACTTCAGCTGTTAACAGGGTCTATTATAAAGAATTCCCATAACATGCCCACTGGTGTCCCATTTGTGGAGTCTGTTTCAAGACTTTTGCTAGGATTTTCAACCTGTGAAATGTGACACAGACAACACATACACCTAAAATACAAACACATGCAAAATTGCATGGAAAAGCATACAAACACTGTTTTTTGGCACCATGCACACACACACTGATGCATCTAAAAATTGCTGCGCTTACATGCATTTGCTGTTTGCATTTCAAGTGCTCACAAGAGGCTGCGCAAAAACACGCAAATGTGAAACTACCTTAACCGCTAACCCCTACCCCAACTCATTAACACAGTGATGAGGGACCAATTCCATCACATCAGACAGGTTCTGTTGTGCTGGTCACCTCTACCAACCCCAAGGGCAATTTCTCTCTCCCTCCCATACCCTTGTGGGCCATCTCTCATACCTCTATGGCATACAAAGATGGCAGCAGACTGAGTAAGCTTGCATGCACACTTATAGATCAGCAGTGGGGGTGTAGCATTTGTTGGTGTCACTTTTGACACCAATTGTCATTACTGCACAATGGGATAGTACTACCAGTAAGCACCATAGTTGTCCAGCTGAAGCAAATGAGGCAGCATATGGGACACTTGAAGCTACCATTAGCAGGGCAGAGACAGTCATACAAGCATCGCTGCGGCAGGTGTGTGGATGAGTCTAGCATCCAGGATACTGCCGGGATATCTGGGTGAAATTGCAGCATCTGTGTACAGAATAGTGCATCTTCCTAACAAGGCATCTTGGATGCGGCTACTGCTGCAACATGCATTTATTATCATTGATAGCAGATAAATTTGGCCATATTTAGCATCTGAATATATTTGAGAAACACTACACCCCCATCACTATACTAGAGGCAAACAAGCACGTAAAACTTTCACTACATTTTATTTGTGGAAAGAGTGATTACAGTTAAGCAAAATACATTTAATACACAAACAAGATACAAGGAAAAAAACAGCAGATATCGGCCCTGGTTACATTTTAAAGCATTCTACCTGTGAAGAAAGATAAAACAATTATAACAAATATTGCACAATACAATATACTATAAAAGGTAAATAGTGTGTTTGGCTATATAGTACAGAAAGGTGACTGCATCGGTGTAATAGCATCTATTTCTCATATGTATTATGTATAAATATTGTAAATACAAAAAGGTGTGAACACCACTGTAATGGTGCATATGTAGTCTATATATTGTGTTTATAGTATACAAAAGACATACCGATGGGTAAGCCCCAATGAGGACAGTGTTGCTGATATATGTAAAGCACTATGGAATTAATGGCGCTGTACAAGTGAATAAAGTTTGTAGTAACACAAATCATTTCTTTTCTTCATTCAGTGTACACTCAAGAGTCTTTGGGCTTAATCTAAAGGAAAATATGGCTGTCACGGGGTCCTTCTTCAAAACCACACTATCAGAGCGAGGGAAGTGTGAACAATCCCAAAACCTTTATTATAGGCAAAACCAAAAGGTCCATAAACAATCTACCACACTGAGAATACAATAGTCCAGAACAAATATGCAGTTCACTAACAGGATGAATGTCAAAGGAGATGAGAATCCAATAATATAGTAGACAGTGGATAAAATAGGTCCATATGCTTCCCTTTCTCTCTCTGATGTGCCGTCTTCACATGATCATCACCACACACACAAACTGACTTGTCCAGCCCCTGTCCTCCCCAGCCCCCTCCTTATGTCCAGGGGTAGTCAGACAAGTTGGGGTGATTTTCTGGACTCCCAGATGTGACAAAGGAGCCTTGTGGATTCAGAAACTACAGGGGGTCATCAAGAGACATACATACAGTCAGGCTGTAGACATACAAAGCAACAAGAAAAACACCGAAATCGAAATATATACAAAATGATATCCACATAGCCCATCACAACCTCTCACCCCATAATAAGGGACCATGCCATGAGGTCTAGACAGGCCTAGGTCCACATTGATCAAATCATTTATAATTCCTTGTACAGTGGCAGGGGTAGGTCAGCCTGGGGATCCTATGGTTCTTCTTGTCGAGACAGTCAAACAGCATTCTGGTGTTGGCTTCCCTGCTTATATTGGATGGAGAAGCTGTAGGATTGTAAGGATAAGTTCCACCACAGCAATCTTCCATTCTCCCCAGATACGCGCTTCAGCCATGTGAGGGGGTTGTCTGTACCATTTGTAAAGTCTCTGCCATACAAGTATGGCTGCAATATTTTTTAGCACCCATACGTTGGCAAGGCACTCCTTTTCAATAGTGGCATACTGAAATTCCCAATCCAGTTGTTTCCAACTGGCAAAAGCAACAGGATGTTCTTCTCGGGTGGCATTCACTTGGCCAAGTACTGCCCCAATTCCAAAGGTGGCTGCATCTTTCTGCACAAGGAACCTGTGCTTATAATCAGAGGCAGCCAAGACAGGAGCAGTGATGAGGGCGGTCTTTAATGCTGAAAAGGCATCCTTACATGCAGTCGTCCATGTCGCAATCTGATACATGTTCTTGCGGGTCAGGTCGGTTAAGGGCTTGGCCAAGGTGCAGAAGTTAGAAACTAATTTGCGATAGTAACCAGCAGTTCCTAAAAATGCAAGTACCTGCTTTTTAATCTGGGTTCTACACCAGTTGCTTATGGCTTCCACCTTGGGAGGCTCAGGCCTTAGGGATGGCTGAGGTGCAATACCTTGGGCATAGAGTAGGGGGTGGGACCCTATTTGGCACTTATCTGGGTGAATGGTCAGTCCTGCAGTAAGGATACAGTCTAGCACTATGCCCAAGTGTTTAAGATGTTCCTCCCAGGCGGTGCTAAAAATGGCAATGTCATCCAAGTAAGCACAGGCAAAGTCCTGACATAGATTGACTGTTAGAACAACCAACCAGTCTCTGGAAAGTAGCAGGAGCAGTTTACATCCCAAAGGGCATTCCCAGGAACTCAAAAAAACACAAATGGAGTAAGGAAAGCCAAGCGCCCTCCGTTAGGGATATCTGCCAGTTCCCCTTGCTCAAGTCTAACGTGGTCACAAATTGGGCACTGGCCAGACAATTTAATAGATCACCAATCCTGGCCATGAGGTAAGCAACACTCTTGGTGGCATCATTTAATCATCTGTAATCAACACAGAATCGTGTCGTACAATCCTTCTTTGGGACTAGGATGACAGGAGAGGCCCAAGAACTGTGAGATGGATGAATAACTCCCAGTCATTTCATCTCCTACAGTTCATTTTTATCATACCTTGAACAGCCTCTGGAATCCAGTAGGCAGCCTGCTGGATGGAGCATTGTCTGGGGGTTTCCACATGGTGGCTGATGAGAGTAGTCGTCCCCAGCATTGACAGGAAAGCAGCAGCCCTCAGTACTGCAAAAATATCGTCCTTTTGTATATCCGATAAATGGGAGCCCAGAGGGACTTATTCCTGTGATCCTCCCACTTGGGCAGCCTAGAAAAGATCATAGCGACACTCATTGCCGGCGCTATCACTAGGGGGTTGACAGACGGCTAGACCAGGCAGACATCAGTCATGGTAGTCTTTCAGCATGTTAACGTGGATGGTTTTCTGTTGTCGACTACTAGAGTCCAGAGCCAAAACATAGTTAGGCTCATTAATTTTCTTGACAACCTGATAAGGGCCTTCCCACACTGCTTGAAGCTTATTGGCTGGGGAAGAAGTTATCATGAATACTTGTTGTCCTTCCATTAATTCCCAGTTCCTCACATTATGGTCATGCCAAGATTTTTTGGTTTGTCTAAACAACATCAGCAAATGGCCAGTCCAAAGTAGCTAGCTGGGAGAGAGTCTCTAACTCTAAAACATAGGGAACGATGGGCATTCTGGTATCGGAGATCTCTCCCTCTAAATTAAATGTTCTTTCAGAAGAGTGAGGTCCACAGACCTTCTGGCTAAGCAGTAGTTTGAAGGGAGAGAACCCTGTGGACTCTTGGGGAACCTCCCAATAGGCGAAAAGGAGATGTGGCAGGTACTTTTCCCAGTCTCTCAACATCAGCAAGAACCCTTACCACATTTTTCAAGGTTCCATTAAAGTGTTCACATAGTACATTGGTCTGCAGGTGGTGTGAATGGCTCTAACACCACAGGTATGCCATAGGGACTGGACCAGATATGACATGAACTGAGGGCCTTGAGCCCATAATATTTCACTAGGAAACCCTACACGGGTAAAGATGGTAGCAAGGGCCTCGGCTACCTTTACTGCTGTAAAACTGGACAGGGCCAAAGCTTCAGGATACCTAGTGGCATAGTCCACCACGGTCAGGATATATTTTTTCCAAGACCACCTGGGGTGGGCCAGAAGACCTGTGATGTCGACAGCTACACGTTGAAATACTTCAATTATGGGCAGGGATTGCAGGGGTACCTTATGTCGAGCTCCCAGATGACACATTGGCTGACACATCGCATGTGCCGCAATAATTGGCTACTGAGTGCAAGATGCCAGGCCAGTGCAAACTTTAGGCAAGTCAATTTTCAGTCCTTTTCCTCCCTTGATGCCCACCCAAGGTGATGTCATGGGCCAGTTAGAGTAGCTGTGCCCTGTACTTCTGAGGGACAAGGAGTTGCCTGGTCGTTGCATCAGGGTTGTCCTGGTCAATGACCTTTGTTACACAACAGTGCAGTCAGTTTTCTTCAGGGAAGCCATCCCCATTATCTCCCATGTGCCCATTTTCTGCCTTTCACCTAAGGGCTGCTAAGGTAGTGTCACCCTCTATTTCTCTCAAAGACTCCGCTCTGTCCCAAGACTCTCCCAATGTAGTAGCAGCAAACATATCGCTTACCGACTGATGCGATTCATGGGGATTGCTCCCTGGTGAGATCCGGATGATGTAGTGCTTAAACCTCCTGTGGTTGGGTGGCTGCTCCCACAAATTGGCACTGTAACTCCCCAATGTCGTTCCCAAGGAGGATATCTACAGGAAGTCCTCCCATAACTCCAATCAGGGCCGTATTAAGGTTGGTGGGGGCCCCTGGGCAGAAAATCTGGTGGGGGCCCCCCATATCATTAACATTTTAGCCATAACAGTAGAGCGCGAACTGTAGCACTCAGATGTACAATCTAATCTTATCCTCTTGTTCTGCCACATTCAGGTTTACAGTACTACAATAGAGATACAGTCCAGGATAACACAAAGCAGTCCAATTATAGACAGAAAGAGTTACTCACATTTTTTTATTGAACCCAATGTTAAGACAGCCAAGGAATATTAAAAATGCAGAAAGGGAAAGTTTTCACCGGCAGCAATTGTTGCTAACTACTGTATAACAATATGCTCTATATTGTATTATCTCCGGAGTACAGCTCCCCCCCCCCCCCACGCAAGGGTATACAGCTCTTGCCCCCTACAAGGGTATACAGGCAGCTTTCCCCCCCATGGGAATACAACTCCCCCCCCCCCCCCCCCCAACGGGTATACAGCTCTTCCCCCTACAAGGGTATACAGGCAGCTGTCCCCCCCCAGGTAATACAGTTCTCCAATGTTTCGTCTTTATACAGTTCCCTCGTCCAGGTATACAGGCCCAAATGTACAGCTCCCCTCTCGCGCATACAGCTCCCCCGATCAATATATAGCTAGCTGGAGCCTGGAGGCAGGGGGGTTAATCACCGTGGCGCTGCAGAGTTGATTGGCGGGTACACAGCAGGCGGCGGGCGCACGATGCTCGTGAACGCGGCGAGCAGGCAGAGGAGATCCACAGGACAGGAGGCGTGACAGGAGAGGAGGCGTGACAGAAAGAAAGAACAGAGAAAAAAGAAAACAGAGAAAGAAAGAACAGAGAGAGAAAGAAAGAATGGAAAGAAAGAACACACAGAGAGAGAGAGAGAGAGAAAAAAAAAAAAAAAAAAAAAAAGAAAGATTAGAGAGATAAAGAAATAGAGATAGAAAGATTCTATAAAGATACTATAGCAGCCCGGCTCCCACTGTAGTGCCCACCTGAGCCTCCCGATGCAGGAAATATAACGATCCGCTCACATGGCCGACATCCCCAAGTTCAAAGCGATCCTGCTGTCCGCGCTGTTGGAGGACATGGTGATGGATCTGAAGCATTCCCTAAAGTGCCTCCATGGTTCCGTCACAATCTCCTCCCGAAATTACCTAATTTCCGGTCAGCTTCTAGCACGTCACTTCCGGTGGAACGTCACATGCGAATTTTAAAGTGCTCCTAGGGGCTCCGCCGTGTACTCCTGTGTCCGCACGAAAAGTAAGATCCCAGCCGGGGCAGTATCTCTCTCAAAATCGGGACTGTCTCGCTGGGAGGTATGAATGCTCCCCACCATACACCTTGTACACATATGGCACCGCATACATCATACACACACGGTTCCGCTTTTTATGCCTCATACACACGGCTCCGTTCTGTACACCTTGCACACACACACTGCTCAACTCAGTACACACATGGCTCCACTCCGCAAACCTCGTACACATGCGGTTCCGCTCCACACACCTTGCACACACGCAGCTCCGCTCCATACACACACGTGGGGCTCAGCTCCGTACACGTGCGATCCGCTCAGTACACCTCACACACTCGCGGCTCTGCTCCGTACACACACACGGCTCCGCTCCGTACACCTTGTACACACACGTCTCTGCTATATCCACCCTGTAAACCCTCCCTGACCCTACACAAACTTCACCTCACCCAGGACGATGAGAACCAGCACAGACAGCAGAGTCCTGCATAAACCAAGGGCTGATACTGGGGGAACATTATACTGTGTATGGGGGGGGATGGCGGTACTGGGGGAACATTATACTGTGTGGGGGATGGCAGTACTGTGGGAATATTATACTGTGTGAATATTATACTGTGTGGGGGTGACGGTAGTGGGGAACATTATACTGTATGTGGGGGGATGGTGATACTGTGGGAACATTAAACTGTATGTGGGGACGTGATACTGTGGGAAAATTATACTGTATGTGGGGACGTGATACTGTGGGAAAATTATACTGTATGTGGGGACAGGAAAGGAACATTGCAATATGTGTTTTGTTACTTCCTGTTTTCCATACTTGGGTCACATGTAGAAGGAACAAAATGCTATGATTCTTAGAAAGTGACAACAAAAAAGCACCAAGATAGTCTCAGCTCTGAAAAGGTTACTGCCCCCTCTGCCCAGTAATGGGGAATCTCCAGCACCTACCTCCACATGCAGAGCCACACTCCACATAGAGAATAATGGAGCCTCCAGCACCGACCTCCACCTGCAGATCCGCACTCCACATAGAGAATAATGGGGCCTCCAGCACCGACCTCCACCCGCAGAGCCACACTCCACATAGAGAATAATGGAGCCTCCAGCACCGACCTCCACCCGCAGAGCCGCACTCCACATAGAGAATAATGGGGCCTCCAGCACCGACCTCCACCCGCAGAGCCGCACTCCACATAGAGAATAATGGAGCCTCCAGCACCGACCTCCATCCGCAGAGCCACACTCCACATAGAGAATGGAGCCTCCAGCACCGACCTCCACCCGCAGAGCCGCACTCCACATAGAGAATAATGGAGCCTCCAGCACCGACCTCCACCCGCAGAGCCGCACTCCACATAGAGAATAATGGGGCCTCCAGCACCGACCTCCACCCGCAGAGCCGCACTCCAAATAGAGAATAATGGAGCCTCCAGCACCTACCTCCACCCGCACTCCACATAGAGAATAATGGAGCCTCCAGCACCGACCTCCATCCGCAGAGCCGCACTCCACATAGAGAATAATGGAGCCTCCAGCACCGACCTCCATCCGCAGAGCCGCACTCCACATAGAGAATAATGGAGCCTCCAGCACCGACCTCCACCCGCAGAGCCGCACTCCACATAGAGAATAATGGAGCCTCCAACACCGACCTCCACCCGCAGAGCCACACTCCACATAGAGAATAATGGAGCCTCCAGCACCGACCTCCACCCGCAGAGCCGCACTCCACATAGAGAATAATGGAGCCTCCAGCACCGACCTCCACCCGCACTCCACATAGAGAATAATGGAGCCTCCAGCACCGACCTCCACCCGCAGAGCCGCACTCCACATAGAGAATAATGGAGCCTCCAGCACCGACCTCCACCCGCAGAGCCGCACTCCACAGAGAATAATGGAGCCTCCAGCACCGACCTCCACCCGCAGAGCCGCACTCCACATAGAGAATAATGGAGCCTCCAGCACCGACCTCCACCCGCAGAGCCCCACTCCACATAGAGAATAATGGGGCCTCCAGCACCTACCTCCACCCGCAGAGCCACACTCCACATAGAGAATAATGGAGCCTCCAGCACCGACCTCCACCCGCAGAGCCGCACTCCACATAGAGAATAATGGAGCCTCCAGCACCGACCTCCACCCGCAGAGCCGCACTCCACATAGAGAATAATGGAGCCTCCAGCACCGACCTCCACCCGCAGAGCCGCACTCCACATAGAGAATAATGGGGCCTCCAGCACCGACCTCCACCCGCAGAGCCGCACTCCACATAGAGAATAATGGAGCCTCCAGCACCTACCTCCACCCGCATAGCCGCACTCCACATACATGGCTGCTCTCAGTGCTCTGTGCTGTGCGCACAGGACCTGTGATGAGGTCACAGGAGGGAAGGAGACAGGGGTCACATGATCGGGGGCCCTGACACCTTACCTCCTGTGATCTCATCACAAGCCTTTGCACGCTACCAGCAGCATCAGCGTTCACGCTACTTGTAGATGCTGATGGTAGCAATAAATCATAATGCCGCCCCCACGGTCACTGACTTTTAGGTGGGGAGAAGATGGAGTGCCATTGCAGCAGCCAGCAGGAATGTGGTGGGGGCCCCCTTAGAAGCTCTTGTGGTGGGGGCCCCGGGGCTGGAGCCCCGCCTGCCCTGCCTATAATCCGGCCCTGACTCCAATCCAACACAGTTTTTCTTCACAACCATAATCCAAATGCACAGAAGCTCGCTGTATACATTTGCAGGCACCCCCCACCAGGACAATGGGAATTCTCAGACCCTGGTGAATTGCCTCGGCTCAAACCACACAAGGGTCAGCGATAGTCAAGAATGCACCCGTTTCTCTAAATCCTGACACTTTGTATCCATCAATAAAGACATCCTGCAGGTGGTGTTGCCGTTGCTCTGGGTAGCTAAAGGCCAAAGGCTGGAGTCCGTACACTCCAGGATGGGCATCTATGGTGCAGTGGTCGGTGGTCCACTCTGGTGAGGGTCGTGGTAGCTCTTCCTCAGGCAGGATGGAGTGTACAAGATGCACTGGATGAGGTGGGTCTGCGTGGGGCTCCCTCTGAATCCTTGAAAGACAGCCAGACTGCAAATGTCCAGGTTGCCCACACCCATAACATCTATCTGTGATACCCCCAGGTAGTGGTCAAAACTGTTGGGGCCTAGGATTGTGAGGCATGATTATACCTAGTTGCAAGCCGATGACAAAGGGCAGATATAATTGGAGGGGGAGGGGGGCACGGGAGCAGGCCGTGGTTCATTGTCCAGAAGCCTCCTCCATTGCGGTCGGATAGTAAGAGCTTCATCAGCCAGGGCGGCAGCTCTATCCACGGTACACGGCGTGCGCTCCCAGACCCATTCCCGTACCTCTGCGGGGCACTTGGCAAGAAAGCGTTCTATAAGGAACACCTGTATAACATATTCCACAGTAAAGGTGTTTTCTGCTTCCAACCATCTCCGACATGCCTGGGACATCTTACGTGCATAAATCCTAAACGATCCCCCTGTGGTGCATGGGAAGTCTCGGAACTTGGCCCTCTATGAGTCTGGGGTGATAGCATGGTAATTCAGGATGGTCCACTTTACAATGTTATAA
Source organism: Dendrobates tinctorius (assembly GCF_039654945.1). NCBI lineage: Eukaryota > Metazoa > Chordata > Amphibia > Anura > Dendrobatidae > Dendrobates > Dendrobates tinctorius. The sequence goes on along the minus strand of NW_027361984.1, from coordinate 1,453,809 downwards.
TGCCGATTCCACTGTGCGTCAATGGTTTGGTAAGCCACCGCCATGCTACCATTCTGGAGTCCCACTAACAAATGCATCCAGTAAGAGTGGGGAACCTCCATCACAGCACACTGCTACTCAAAAACCTTGAAGAACCCCTCAACATCTCTTAAAGCCTCATCAAATAGCTTAAACGCTGTCCAAGTGATGCATACAGGTTCCAGGAACGTTGGGGTTACACTCCACATTGCGTTACTCCCCGTTTCAAGCTCCATTGCTTCACATCTCTGCTGTGCCCGTCAGGCAGCCTCCTCCTTGTACTCCTGAGAGACGCCTGGGCCCAGAACCACCATCTCTTCTTCGCACCACATGAACCACTGGCTTTTTTGGATGAAGATCCCTGTCTCCAGTGCTCATCCTTCAGACATCTGGGAGGAGGTGGCTGGGCTAGCGCCCACCAGTAGGTCAATTAAGGATTCTTTAGTCAGTCCCTGGTAATTCAGGGCCAGGTCTCTGGCTCTCATGTAAGCTGGATACAGTCCAATTTCTGGACTCATTCTGTGGGTGGTTCTCCATTGGGCTACACTCTGTTTATCCCACCACTGCCACCAGTTGTCATGGGGCCCTTCTCCAATACCACACAATCAACAGAGCAAGGGAAGTGTGAACAATCCCAAGACCTTTATTATAGGCCAAAACCTAAAGGTCCATCAACAATCCACCACACTGAGGATACAATAGTCCAGAACAGATATGAAGTTCAGTAACAGGATGAGTGTCCAAGTAGATGAGAGTCCAATAATCTAGCAGACAGAGGATAAAATAGGGTCATATGCTTCCCCTTTTCTGACGTGCCCCATAGGCATCATGCTATAACTAGAGTTCCTGCGGGTCGGGTGACCGGGGTCACTAAAATATCACCCGACCCGCAGATACAGGACAACATGCAGTTAAGCCCAGGGGGGGGGGTGGCTTTGCACCCATGTGGTTAGGATCACTCTGATTGGCTGTTTCACTTTTAACAGTCAGAGCGATAGTAATATTTCATCAATGAAAATTGATGAAATATTACAATCCAGCCATGGCCGATGCTGCGCTAGCATCAGACATGGCTGGAGACACTAACATGACCCCCCACACACACGGCTGGTGGGGGCGATCGGCCCCTGCCACGGACTGACTGCAGCGATGTGTCACGCAGTCACAATCTACTTCCCCTCCCCTTCCCTCCTGTCCCCCACACTGTCCGATCCCCCCCTCACCCTCCCCGGTACCTCGCCACTGTCCGATCCCCCCTCACCCTCCCCAGTACCTCCTATGTCCCGCTTTGCCTCCCGGTGTCCCACCATCCCTCCTGCATGGGTGCCGCCATCTTGGAAAAAGGCGGGCGCATGCGCCTGCCAGCATTTCCCAGCTGCAGATTCATTTTTTTTTTAAATTTTGATCACTGTGATAAACTCTCAGTGATCAAAATAAAAATAAGGAAATCGCCCCCATATCACCACCATAGGAAGGCACATGTAATAAAATTTGTATTTTGCAATTAGGGCTAGGGTTAGGGTTGGAAATAGGGTTAGGGTTGAAATTAGGGTTAGGAATAGGTTTAGGGGTGGGTTGGCATTGGGATTAGGGAAAGGCTTGTGGTTAGCGGTGTATTGGGGTTAGGGGTGTGTTGTGGTTAGGATTGTAGATAGAATTGAGGGGTTTCCACTGTTTAGGCACATCAGGGGGTCTCCAGATGCGACATGGCGCCACCATTTAATCCAGCCAATTTTGCGGTCACACAGTCAAAACAGTGCTCCCTCCATTCCGAGCCCCGACATGTGCCCAATCAGTGGTTTACCCCCACATATGGGGTATCAGTGTACTCAGGAAAATTTGCACAACAACTTTGGGGGTCTAATTTCTCCTGTTACCCTTGGAAAAATAAAAGATAGGTGGCATAAAAAAAAAAATGAAAAAAATTTTGGACAAAAAAAAAAAAAGGGATTATTTTCACACCTGGGCAATATAAAATTCTGTGAAGCACTTGGGGGTTCAAAGTGCTCACCACACACCTAGATAAGTTCCTTGGGCGGTCTAGTTTCAAAAATGGGGTTACTTGTGGGGGGGGGGAGGGTTTCCACTGTTTACGCACATCAGGGGCTCTGCAAACGTAACATGACACCCACTGACCATTCCATCAAGTCGGCATTTCAAAATGTCACTACTTCCCTTCCGAGCCCCGACGTGTGCCAAAACAGTGGTTTACCACCACATATGGGGTACCATCGTACTCGAGACGAACTGGACAACAACTTTTGGGGTCTACTTTTTCCTGTTACCCTTGTTAAAATAAAATAGTGGGCTAAAAAATTTTGTAACCGCAAAAAATGATTATAGTTTCACAGCTCTGCGTTACAAAGTGCTGAAGAACTTGGAGGTTCAAAGTGCTCACCACACATCTAGATTAGTTCCTTGGGTGGTCTAGTTTTCTAAATGGGGTCACTTGTGGGGGGGGGGGGGGGGGTGTTCCTCTGTTTAAGCGCATCAGGGGCTTTGCAAACGTAACATGATGCCCGCAGACCATTCTATCAAGTCGGCATTTCAAAAACGTCACTACTTCCCTTCCATGCCCCAACGTGTGCCCAAACAGTGGTTCCCCCCTCATATGGGGTACCAGCATACTCAGGACAAACTGGACAACAACTTTTTGGGTCCATTTTATCCTGCTACCCATGTGAAAATGAAAACATTGATGCTAACGGAAATTTTTTGTTGGAAAAATTAAACTGTCCATTTTTTCCTTCCATGTTGCTTTAGTCCCTGTGAAGCACCTGAAGGGTTAATCTTCTTGAATGTAGTTTTGAGTCGCTTGAGGGGTGCAGTTTTTTTTAGAATGGTGTCACTTTTGGGTATTTTCTGCCATATAGACCCCTCAAAGTGACTTCAAATGTGACGTGGTCCCCAAAAAAAAAAAAAAAAGTTTTGTAAATTTTGCTGTAAAAATGAGAAATCGCTGGTCAACTTTTAACCCTTATAACATCCTAACCCAAAAAAATTTTGATTCCAAAATTGTGCTGATGTGAAGTAGACATGTGGAAAAATGTTAGTTACTAACTATTTTGTGACACCTAACTCTGGTTTAACAGAATAAAAATTCAAGATTTGCTAAATTTGCCAAATTTCCGTTTTTTGACACAAAGGCAAAAATTGACCTAAATTTACCACTATCATGAAGCTCAATATGTCACGAAAAAACAAACATTCTCCGAATCGCTAGGATCCTGAGTCACTACCTCATAAAGGGACACTGGTCAGAAATGCAAAAAATGGCCAGGTCATTAAGGTCAAAATAGGCTGGTCATGAAGGGGTTAAGGAACTACAGGGGGTCATCAAGAGACAGATACACAGTCAGGCTGTAGACATACAAGGCAACAAGAAAAACAATATGAAAATCAGTGAAATAGAAATCTATACAAAATGATATCCACATATCATATCACACCATCACAACAGAGTGTGCAATATATTGTATGAAGGACTAAAGGAAGACCGAGGAGTGCATAACATTATATGTAGGACTATGGGGAGTCATTTCTATAACCTGGAAGGCTATGTAGAAGGCATGATAATGTTTGGAAGGCTTTGAGAATTCCTATATGGAGGACTGTGTTGAGGGCGTTCACACAGTACAAAGTGGTGTGGGGGGCATTAGCCTGCATGAATAGCTGTGTGTCCCAGGTGTACTGGGGGTCACCATGTAATGCCAAAGTAGTTTAGGGGGGTACAGTGGGGGGGGGGGGTCACACTGTGTGGATAAATAGATTTAATGTTTTCATTTGTTTTTGGCTTTATGGCTGAAACTCAATACTATGGATATTCACAACATTTATAATATATTATATATACACACACACATACAGTTAAGGACCATGAATGTCGGAGACAGATGTAGGCTTCCCATACTGATTTTTAAAATGAAGTCTATATTAAAAAAGTTAAAAGGGGTTGTCCACTACTTTACATTAACCCCCCAGTGTATCCCCTGGGGACCCTAAAGAATTTTGTAAATACTTTATTGTTAGCAGGGTGGTCAGGTGAGGAAAGTCTCCAGGAGTGGACCCTCTGGATCGTGGCACCAAGGGGCCTTGGGCGAGCCGCCAGGTGGAGCCAACCCCTATACAGGGATCATTAGAAGCAGGCCCAGGGATTAGAGTACAACGATAGCTGGTACTGAAAGGGGCAGCTCAGAACAGACTGGAGCAAGACCATGGGACTACAGGAGAAGGAACCTGAGTAGGCCCACAGGACTAAACCACGGACAGTAGGACAGAGCAGGGATATGGAGGACAGGTCCAGAGTAGGACTGCGGGACTGGACTACAAACAGCCAGGACACAGAAGGACCGGAGTAGGACTGCAGGACTGGACCACGGACAGCAGGACAGTGCAGGGACACGGAAGACAGGATTGGAGTAGGACTGCGGGACTAGATCATAGACAGCAAGACAGAGCAGGGACACGGAAGACAGGACCAAAGTAGGACTGCGGGACCGGACCGGAGTAGGACTGACAGAGACAAGTGTGGCAAAGGTGAGAAGCAATGGTAGCAACAGGGGCCTAATGTGCTATGAAACATGAAGATCAGAAACCTCCATTACAGGAGGGTGGCCTGATATGCCCCTGCCTGGTCCCCCATTGGTCAGGCGGTGCTTCCGGGTCAGGGTACCACCGGAGCACAAGAGACAGGGAGGAGGCACAGCCGCGGCCTATGGCGCATGCAGAGACAAGAGAAGATGCCGCAGCTGCCGGGCGGCAAGGGGCTGTGATGCGGAAGCGGAGGCAGGGTATCCAGTGGTGGCATGACAGTACCCCCTCCCTTAAGCTGCCCTCCCTTGAGATTTGCAAAAAATCTTCTGAGAATGCAGGGAGCATTGATATTCTCCCGGATTCCCAGGACCTCTCCTCAAGGACCAAAGCCCCTCCAATAAATAAGAAAAAGGGTCCTACTTTTAACCTTTTTCATGGCAAGGATATCCTCCACCTCAAAGATATTATCTTTACCAACCGGCTGAGAAACAGGGTCAGGTATGGAGTGGAAGCGGTTCAGCACCACAGGTTTCACAAGAGAGACATGGAAGGTGTTCTGGACTCTGAGCGAAGCAGACAACCTCAACTTGTAGGCAAATTCATTTACACGTCCAAGAATTTCAAAAGGACCAATGTACCGCAGCCCCAACTTGAAACAGGGCAATATCAGCCAAATATATTTGGCTAAGAGCCAGACTTTGTCCCCTGTATGGTACGGTGGAGGATCCAATCTCTTGTCAGCATAATTTTTCATCCGATCACCGGCCTTCTTGAATGATGTGTTGGTCTCAGCCCAGATTTTGGAAAACTCTGACAAGGAGTTGGCCACGGGTACCTCAGAGGCTGGGGTTACGGGAGGGGAACACTGGGATGTCTGCCAAATACAATGAAAAATGGAGGCTTGAATGAGGATTTGACAGTTTGGTTGTTGTAGGCGAACTCTGCCCAGGGAAGCAGGTCAACCCAGTCGTTTTGGTGAGCGTTGGAAAAATGGCATAGGTACCCAGTCAACATCTGGTTGGTTAACTCCACCTGCCCATTGCACTGCGGATGGTAAGCAGAGGAGAAGTCAAGTGAAAATGTTCATGAGCTTACAAAAGTGCCCCCCAGAACTTGGAGGTGAAGTGAACTCCCCAGTCAGACACGATACATTGAGGTAGTCCATGGAGTCTGAAGATCTGATGGATAAAAACTTTGGCTAAATCAGGGGCCGATGGGAGACCGGACAGAGAGATGAATTGGGCCATTTGGAGAAACTGTCCACCACCAACAGGATTACTGTACAACCAGAAGAACGAGGCAAATCCATGATGAAATCCATGGCGAGGTGTTCACAGGGAACCACAGGGACTGGCAAAGTAATCATAGAATCATAGAATCGTAGAGTTGGAAGGGACCTCCTGGGCCATCTGGTCCAACCCCCTGCTCAAAGCAGGATTCGCTAAATCATCCCAGTCAGATGTCTGTCCAGCCTCTGTTTGAAGACTTCCATTGAAGGAGAACTCACCACTTCTCGTGGCAGCCTGTTCCACTCATTGATCACTCTAACTGTCAAAAAGTTTTTTCTAATATCTAATCTGTGTCTCCTCCCATTCAGTTTCATCCCATTGCTTCTAGTCTTTCCTTGTGCAAATGAGAATAAAGTTGATCCTTCTACAATGTGACAGCCCTTGAGATATTTGTAGACAGCAATTAAGTCTCCTCTCAGTCTTCTCTTTTGCAAACTAAACATTCCCAAATCCTGCAACCTTTCCTCATAAGACAGGGTTTGCAGACCGGTCACCATTCTGGTCGCTCTTTTCTGAACTTGCTCCAGTTTGTTGATGTCTTTTTTAAAATGTGGTGCCCAAAACTGGACACAATATTCCAGATGAGGTCTGACCAAAGAGGAGTAGAGGGAAATAATGACTTCACGTGAGCTAGACTGTATGCTTCTGTTAATACATCCTAGAACTGCATTTGCCTTTTTTGCTGCTGCATCACACTGTTGACTCATATTCAGTCTGTGATCTATTAGTATACCCAAGTCTTTTTCACATGTGCTGTCACTTAGCCCTATTCCTCCCATTCTATATATGCTTTTTTCATTTTTATTGCCCAGATGTAGCACTTTGCATTTCTCCCTGTTAAAAACCATTCTGTTAGTTACTGCCCACTTCTCCAGTTTATTTAAATCTTTTTGAATCCTCTCTCTCTCTTCTCTAGTATTAGCTATCCCTCCTAGCTTTGTGTCATCAGCAAATTTAATCAGTTTACCCTCAATTCCTTCATCTAATCAATAAGCCGCCGGATGCAAGTCATCGTGGCACTTTGTTCTTAGCACAGGAGAAACAAAAGGCCACGATATCAGCCACATCTTGGCAAAGCGTAGGCCACCAGTAGTAAAGCGTGATGAGGATGAGTGCCTTCTTTGTTCCGGCATGACCAGCCAGTTTGGAGAAATGACCCCATAGTAGGACCTTTCTCTTGAGAATCTCAGGCACAAGGGTCTTGCCTGGAGGTAGAGAAAGCAAATTCACCGGAGCCACAGTGATGATTCTAGTGGGCTCAATAATGTGCAAAGGTTCCTCAGGGTTAGGGTGAGAGCGGAAATAGGCTTAGTTATTGTGGAAAAATGAGGAAAAAAATTGCCTGTAGTAATTGGCAAATCCAAGAAACTATTGTATAGCTTTTACCCCCGACGGGACAAGGCCATTTGAGGATGGCAGTCAGTTTCTCAGGATCCATCCTTAATCCAGCGTCGGAGATAATGTAGCCCACAACCGGCAGAGAGGTTTGCTCAAAGAGACATTTCTATAACTTGGCGTACAAGCGATTCTCCCAAAGACGCTGTAGCACCAGGCGAATACTCTGTGGGATGAGAGATCCGGTGAGAAAACACAGATGTCATCCAAGTAAACTACCAGACAGGAGTACAAGAGGTCCCAGAAGATCTCTGAAAAACTCTTGAAACACAGCAGGTGCATTGCAGAGACCAAAGGGCATGACCAGGTACTCATAATGGCCATCTCAAGTGTTGAAAACTGGCTTCCACTCGTCACCCGCTAGGATACGGATCAGATTATAGGCTCCCCTAAGGTCCAACTTGGACAAAACCCCAGGCCCCTCTGAGATGGTCAAACAACTCCGGAATGAGTGGAAGAGGATACCTGTTGTTGATGGTACTCATTCAAGCCCCTATTGTCAACGCACGGCCACAGAGATCCATCCTTCTTGACAAAAGAAAAAGCCAGCTCTCCTGGGCGAAGAGGATTTTCAAATAAACCCTTTGGCGAGATTCTCCCGGATGTATTCAGACATGGCTAAGGTATCTGTGGGAGACTGGGTAGATTCTGCCCCTTGGGGGGAGTTGAACGGGGGGGGGGGGGGGGGGGGATCAGTTCAATTGAATCATAGAATTGTACAGTTGGAAGGGACCTCCTGGGCCATCTGGTTCAACTCCCTGCTCAAAACAGGATTCACTAAATCATGGGCAGTCAAAAGGCTGTTGTGGGGGGGGGGGGGAGAACCTCCGCCTTCCTCTTATCAAAGACATCAGCGTAGGAACGGTAGGCTGAAGGAAGGCCCACAAGGTCAGGGGGTGGCCGGGGAACGGCAGCAAGATGGACAGGAGTCAGGCAGCAATCCTGGCACAAGTGCCCCCAGCAGAGTACCTCCCCCGAAGACCAGTCAAGGACCGGCTGGTGTGTCCTTAACCAGAGGAAACCAAGTAGAATCACATGGGACAGCTTTAGCAAAACATAAAAGGACATCTTCTCACGATGCAAGGCTCCAACTTGCAACTCTACTTCCTCAGTGACAAAGGTGACGGTCTCCTGTAGCGTTTTGCCATCTACTGCACCAATCAGGCGAGGATTACATAGGGTAACCACGGGAACTTGGTATTTGTCCACCTCTTCACCCCAGATGAAGTTACCTGCCGAGCCCAAATCCTCGTAAGCCACCTCTGACCCACGCCTCTGCCATGAAACCACAAGAAGAGTCATAGTAAGTGGATGAGAGGAATCACTTGCACCTAGGGAGGCCTCTCTTACCTGACCTAGGTAGAGGAGTTTCCCGGTCTCTCTGGACAGGTGCGGACAAAATGTGAAGAACCTCCACAATAGAGGCACAGGCCTTGCGCCCATCTCTCCCTCCGACGTAACTCAGCCAACTTGAGGCGATCCACCTCCATGGGTTCGACAGAGGATGAAGAAGAGGACCCGGCTGGGTGAGGACTAGGAGACCAATTGGAAAGGGAGCCCGGTCTAGTGGGCTTCCTGTCTCTCTCTGACTCCCGGCACGCTCCTAGAATTGCAGATCATTATGTGTGGCCAGTGAGATAAGGTCTTCCAGGGTGGTCGGGGTATCCTGACCCGCGAGTTCATCCTTTATCCTGCTCGAGAGCGCACAAGATTGCCCCTACCAATGCCCTGTTTTTCCAACCAAGCTCCGAGGAGTGAGTATGAAAGCGGATAGCATACTGTGTGACCATGAGGGAACCCTGATGAAGGTTGAAAAAGACTCGTTAAGAGGCTAACCGACCCGGTTCATCAAAGACCCTGGAAAGGTATCCAAGAAGACTGGAAGGCTTGAGACAATGGGATTGTCCCACTCCCAGAGAGGGTTCAGCCAGGACATGGCTTCTCCGTCCAGATGGGACATAATGAAGACTACTTTGGCCTGATCAGAGGGATATTGCTGAGGCAACCATCAAAATTGAGGCTACACTGGTTTAAGAACCCCCTACAGAGTTCGGGGTCACCACTAAACCGAGGGAGCTTGGAGAGGCAGGGCAATGGGAGAGCTGCAGAAACCGGGGGCGGAGTCTGAACCGCAGTGGCAGACTGGAGGGCCACCAAATGGCTATCAACAGAGGTCTTATAACTTAAAATATGGGCTTAAGTATCCCGTTGCTGACCCAGCTCCTGTTGAAGACTGGCCAGCGGAGTCACATTTCCAGGATCGGCCACATGCAGGGCCAACAATCGGGAGTCCATGGACTTCGTGACAGACATTATGCATTCCTGGTTCTCCTGCAAAATAAAGAGCTACTCTTTGGGTGGCAGCAGGATTACCGGCGGGATCCATGGCCTGATCTTACTGTTAGCGGGGTGGTCAGTTGAGGAAAGCCTCCACTAGTGGACCCTCTGGATCGTGGCACTGAGGCCCTGGGCGAGCCACCAGGTGGAGCTGACCCCTATCCAGGGATCGTTAGGAGCAGGCACAGGGATTCGGGTACCACAATAGCCGGTACCAAGAGGGGCGACTCAGAACGGACTGGAGTAAGACCACGGGACTACAGGAGACAGAACCAGAGTAGGCCTGCAGGACTAAGCCATGGACAGTAAGACAGAGAAGGGATACGGAAGACAGGTCTGGAGTAGGACTGCGGGACTGGACCACAGACAGCAGAACATAGTAGGGACACAGAAGACAAGACCAGAGTAGGACTATGGGACTGGACCACAGACAGCAGGACAGAGCAGGGACACAGAAGACAAGACCGGAGTAGGACTGCAGGACTGGACCACGGACAGCAGGATGGAGCAGGGACATGGAAGACAGAACCAGAGTAGGACTGCAGGAGACAAGTGTGGCAAAGGTGAGAAGCAATGGTAGCAACAGGGGCCTAATGTGCTATGAAACACGAAGATCAGGTGCCTCCATTACAGAAGGGCGGCCTGATATGCCCCTGCCTGGTCTCCCATTGGTCCAGCATTGCTTCTGGGTCAGGGCACCGCCAAAGCACAAGAGACAGGGAGGCGGTGCGGCCGGTGCATGCGCATAGCATCCAGAGATGCCAGCGGCCATGTACCTGTCAGGAGAGGCCATCGCGGCTGCCGGGCGGCGAGGGGCTGAAACGCAGGAGTGGAGGCAGGGTGAGTATCCGGTGGTGGCATGACACTTATGTTGCCTGTACTGCCTGTGAGCGGCACTATGCCTGTGGCCAAGTCCGGGTCACGTGACCCCCAGGCTCCAGCCGCTGCTAATAGCCACTGACTAATGCTGGGATACTGAAAAGCTGGGTGGCATATATAGATGTGAGATGCTGGGTGGAAAACTAAGTGGCAGATATGAATGTCTTGACAAAGTATCAATGCAGCCGTGAAACATCTCCATAAGTTCCATTTACTATTTTTTTTTTCCTGAAAAGCAAAATAAGCCTAAACGTTTTCTATAACATTTGAGTGAATTAACAATTTAAAGGGTTTATAATATGCCAGTGGAAGAAGTCCATCCCAAAAATCTGTCGAATTGTGGCACTAATCACAGTTTCAACTTCCTACAGTTGTGCATTTACATGCGCCGAACACCATTTTTCCACTTGACATACGTCTAGCACTCAGCCCCATAGACATGTCTATGGGGCATCAGGGTGAATGACCATCTCACCTGCATTGCAATTCTCAAGAGGAAGGCTGAGTTCACACGTGGCGTTTTTTTCGCATTTCCGCGGTGGTTTTAACCGCGCAATTTTGCCGCAAAAAATAAGCATCCCATGCATTCCTATGGGATTCCGCAATGCTGTGCTAATGCTGCAGTTTTTACCGCGGCGGAATCGCTTCGCGGTAAAAACCGCAGCATGCTCATTAATTTGCGGAATCGCGGCGATCCCGCGCCCATAGGAATGCATTGTTTCGCTTACTTCCCGCATGTGGCTGTGCACACCATGCAGAAAGTAAGCAGAACAATTGTGGATGGTACCCACGGTCCGGAGGAGAGGAGACTGTCCTCCGGGGTCTGGGTACCATATCCCTGTAAAAAAAAAAAAAGAACAACAATATTTTTTATTTTAGATTCTAACCTTCCAGCGTCCCGCGCAGCATTCCCGCCTCTCTCCATGCTCCCGGTCCCAGTAAGCCTTTGCGAAAATGCCCGCGATGGCGTCCGTTCTCGCGGGATCGCGAAGTCTCATGGTCATCGCGATCCCGCGAGAACAGACGTCATCGCGGGCATTTTTTCAACGGATTACTGGGAACGGATGCGCGGGACGTCAAAAGGTAAGAATAACACCATTTTTTTTTTACATTATATCTTTTACTACTGATGCCGCATAGGCAGCCTCAGTAGTAAAAAGTTGGTCACACTCGTCAAACACTATGATTGACGAGTGTGACCAACCTGTCAATCACTTTCCAAGCGATGCTACAGATCGCTTGGAAAACGCTAGCATTTTGCAAGCTAAATACGCTTGCAAAATGTTAGTTTTTCCGCGGGAAAATCACGGGAATTTAAAATGCGATTTTCCCGCGGAATGGAATTCCGGAATTCTCGCGGTAATTTCCGCAAGAGTTCCGGTACATGTGCACTTAGCCGACAAGGGGTTCAACTCTTCTTGTAGCCATTAGTGGGACTTGCAGCAATCATTTATCACACAGCCACAAGTGTGAAAATTAACCATTTTATTTGGGAGGGAAGAGCAGTGGGGTGAAATGCAAATACTTAGGACATTCATTATTCTTGGATCCTTACCCAGTGTCTTTTTCACACATTGGTAACCAGTGCACTTTACAGGTTATCTTTTTATGTGCAAATTGCCTCTTCAGAGAGAAGGACTTGAACTCTATAGCGCCACCTGTTAGTAGTAGCAATCCTACATGTCACAATTAAGCCATAGTACAAGACTCGTTAAAGCGCTATGTGGTGATATCACTTATTTATTAGATACTGGGAATTAATTAGGAAAACAACAAACATTAGGGTCATAGAAAAAGCGTGTCCCTGCAATCACTTACAAGTTACCTGCGTGAGGTAGGATATTTGGCCATGTTTGATTTATGATCTAGATATGGATGATCCCTTTACACTTGTGAATATCCTTGGCTACCTTGGGCAATTAAAGCACTATATAGCACTTTTTCTCATCTGGATATTTTATTCACACTATTTGCACTTTATTTGCCTTAGGCATATTAACCCTTAAGGGCGCTCCTGTGTGTTTCCCATACATGAAATTTAATCTATATTGGAACAACATTAGTATATTATACCCTTGCATTTTATGCACCATTTGTTTTATTTATGTGAGCACCACGCATTTATAGCGATTTTTTTGATTGATGTTTTTGAATATTTTTTCTTTATTGTTGTCACTTTTTTGTGCTCATTGTATTGCCCATTTGTTAACTTTTTTCATAATATGGTCTTTTTGTCTTGTGTGATTGCAGGCACCAATTGTGTGCCATTTGCACTATTTGTTCTCAAATTTGTGAATTTAAAATGATAAATCTTTTATTAAAGGGAACCTGTTACCTTCATTTTCCACCACAAGCTGCAGCCACCACCATTAGGGGCTTATCTACAGCATTCTGTATTGCTGTAGATAAGCCCCCTGAAAGATGAGAACAAGTTTGATCATACACGCATACAATCTCATTTTACATCCTCCATCCACTTTTCCAAAGTACATCTTATTAGTTCTATTGCAAAAGTGGAATCTGTTTCCTAACTTTCCCAAGATGGCTGCCTGGTTCATCATGGCAGCTCAGTACATTATAGCTGTATATATATATTCAGCTATAATATACTGAGCTGCCATGATGAACCAGGCAGCCATCATGTGAAAGTTAGGAAACAGATTCCACTTTTGCAATAGAACTAATAATATGTACTTTGGAAAAGTGGATGGAGGATGTAAAATGAGGTCATGTCTGCTAGCAAACCTAGCAGACGTGCATGAAGGAAAATTGGATCAATAGGGGAATAGGGTTAACAAATATATAGTCAAATGTGTATACGTGATAGTGTTGGTAGGGAGCAGACTCATTAAAATGTCAAATGCATGAATTTAGCCTGGAAGCAGTGAGAAGATTGAGGACAGTAGCAACAGATAACAATGACTTATGGGTTTTATTGTCGTTTGGGGAACATTAATGTTGCCGTATTATGTCATTGTATTCTTTGTTCTAAAAACACATTTCGCTGCAATATGATGTAACCGTATACGCCTTTTGCTGCAAGGTGCAGCTTTCTTTGCTCGCATTATCTATAAAAAGCCCCTGTTACTCGGGGCCGTTTCACCGCCATTATGCCTCTGTGCCAGACCATGGCCTTTCAATCGCCAGACTTCTCAGCGATTCTTCGTCCATCTGGATCCCTGTTTTGTGCCTGCATGCTTCAGCTCTGACCCTCTGTACCTGTTCTGCCGTGTATCTCTCAAACTTCAAACTCAGCTTGATAAGAGGATTGTCTACATCTTTTTCCCGGCTCTTCCAGCTCTCAGTAAAGACTTTTCCTTCAATATATATAATTTTTTTGGGGATATATTTTTATACTTACCATCTCTGTATTTTTCTGCTTGGTTTTGTATACGTCTGCCTCTTGGTCCTTTGTGTTTTTCAGAATAAATTTATTAGGTATTGCCACTATATGTAGCAGCTCTGGTCTCTTCACAATTAATATGGAGTTGGTGTTTGTCCCAGACCTTGGGTCTTCCTGCACTATTTAGAGCTTCTTGTCTTACAAACAATATGTTACCTCGTAGCGTCGTTGCATAGCTTAATTGCAGTGATCAATAGGACTCATTTTAGGAGCTGGTTTGAGGAGAGCCCAATCTTTTTCACTAAGGAGTCCAATACACTGTATGCAGAATTATTAGGCAAGTTGTATTTGAGAGGATTCTTAGTATTGAACAACTATGTTCTCAATCAACCCAAAAGACTCAAATATCAAAGCTTAATATTTTTGGAAGTTGGAGTGGGGGGGGGGGTTTGTTTTTAGATCTGGCTATCTTAGGAGGATATCTGTTTGTGCAGGTAACTATTACTGTGCAGCTTTATGAGGCAACTTAATAAAAAACAAATATATTGGTTTACCTGATGAAAATAAACAAGTGAGATGGGTATATAACACAAAATTTGGAAATCAACATTTCTGACATTCAAAAGGGAAAAAAAAAAAAAAAAAAAAATATAAAAAAAAACAGTGACCAATATAGCTTTCACTAGAGTTGAGCGACTTTTGGTTTTTTAGGGTCGAGTTTCGTTTCGTGAAACCCGACTTATCCAAAAGTCGGGTCAAGCAAGATCGGCCGATTATAGGGAAAAGTCGGGGTCGTCCCGAAACACGAAACCCAATGTAAGTCAATGGGGAATAAAAGTCGGCAGTGAGAGGACAGGAAACACACCTACAGTGCCCATTTGAATGCCAAAAGCATCAATTCTTCTTACTTAAGCTTGTCAACCTTAATTAACTTCATAATACAAGTTACGCACTGAAAAATGGGGGTTATTTGGCTAAAGTTGTGGGGGGGTAGGGCTGGCTCCAGATTTTCATGTGCCCTGGGCGAAAGAGCACCCCTTTAACACATATCACAACTCATCATGCTCCGATACGGCAGATAAATAGCGGTATAGTACAATGAAAAATACTTCACTTTTTACAGCTCATGACGAGGCCCATCTATTTCTCCATACAGAATCATTGGTCCCATATAATGTTTGAAACAGAATATGATGAGCTCCACATAATGCTACAGTATATGTTGGTCCCCATGGATGAAGCTCCACTGTCTTATGGGCCCAAATAATGCTCCAAACATAATGGGCCCCATTTCTAATGCTCTAGTGTATAATGGGCCCTGTAAATGCTGCTCCAGTGTCTGATGTCCACCTTTGGAATGTTCCAGTGTATGGTGGGCCCCATCTATCATTCTCCAGAGTATAGTGCTCCCCAAAAATTGCTGTCCCAACATTGAAAACATTCAAATAAGTCTCCTCGCTAGGGAATCCCTGTACTAGTCTGGACTCCTCGTCGTCCCCATCTTCCATCTCACTGCACAGTATTTCAACCTTGCAAGTGCTGTGATCCTGAGCAAGCATGGGGGGCCCACTCGTTGGCGACGGCACTGGAACAGGGCCCCTGATAGTACGGTGGTGTGTCTGATGGCGGGTGGGCCGAACCTGCACTTTCATCTGCAGCTTCCTCTTTGTCACCGTGTAAGATGGAACTGTATATGGGAAGGGTAACCTGAGTTTCATCAGGGTCAGATTCAGGCCGTGTAGCGTGCGAGGGGAATGTAGTGGTCTGGGTCAATGTACCAGCAGATTCATCGAGCAGTGGCTGGGCATCAGTGCACTTGTGTCGCCCCCAGGAGTACGGTCGCCACAGTGGCATTACCTTCCTCCTAGGGAGTGTGATGTCATGCTTGGGAGCAACGAAGGATCTCTCTAGCAGGTTAACTGATTGGGCGGCATTATTCCCACGAGTCATGACCCTCCAAACAGCGTTCATGAAGGCAAAGTGTTTGTTTTACGTGGGCAGTATGGTTGCAAAGCTGAACCTTAAAGGAATGTCCAGAAGGGCATCACCAGGAGTGGAGCCTACGGTTAAATTTGACTACACCTGGGAAACCTCAACCATGCCAGCTACAGAAAAGATGCACATATTGCAAGCTTAATTCCGTTAACGAACGAGACTCAGTCATGCCCCGCGGTCCGAGTCCGGCTTACTAGAGGGACACGTGAGGCTCTGGCACATGAGATTGGCCAATAACTGGTGTGTCATGCCCTTACATGTCCATGGCTGCATGTGCGCTACACTGAAAAGGCCAGCGTTTGTCGCTTACAGGTGCAGATAACCCGCTGAACAATGTTAGTGATGGGGATCACTGATTACAATTATTACCCGCGAACGATGATTTCCCAGTAAGTGCAGGTCAACCGCAGTTCCGGAATTAGGCCTAACCGTCATTACTGAAAAAATGAAAAACTTACGTGTGCAAACCACAGGTGCTGTAGCTTGCTTAACAGCTCGCCAGCCATTCTCACGCCCAGTATGGATTACACGTGATTGCACAAAGGTGAGAAAGGGTACCGTATCCCCGGATAACATGTATGGATAGCGTACACATTCAAAATATATGTCTATACATCAGGAGGCAGGCTCAGATGGTGTTAGGCACAGTATGGATTTGACGACCCAGACTACACAGCGGAGGAGCAGGGAGAGGTAAAGATTGCAAATGCTGGGGCCCTGCCCAAGCAAGGGGGGCCCACTCGTGGGCGTCGGTACTGGCACTGGGCCCCTCATAGTACGGCGGTGTGTCTGACGGCGGGTGTGCACCACCACCGTCAGAGGCACTTGATTGCACTGAGGGACCCTGTGCCAGTGCCCGCGCCCAAGAGTCTGCCTACCCACCTGTCCAGGGCAACGGCACTCGCACGGTGTCGTGCGCTAGGTGGTGACCCCGGCCATGGGGGGGGAGGCAGCACAGTTAGGGAGTTTTAGAAAGTGGCATATGTTGATGTTGGACATTCAGCTGATGCAAAAGGCGAAATAGGTCAAGTCCCAGGAAGAGGTGGACCAAAGCAAGCCATTTTTCTGTCACCCTATGTGTCATCAGGGGAAGGTGGGACAAAATCCTTGGAAACCCATGCATGGTTCATTTTAATGAAGGCTAGATCATCCACATTTTGGGTTGACAGACGGGTCCTTTTTTCTGTCAGGATTGATCCAGCTGCACTGAAGACTCTTTCCGATAGCACACTTGCAGCTGGGCAAGCGAGCTCCTGTAAGGCATATTGTGCCAATTCAGGCCAGGTGTCCAGTTTAGCGGCCCAATAGTCAAAAGGGAATGACCTGTGTGGGAGAACATCGATATGGGAGGAAAAGTAGTTTGTAACCATAGTTGACAACTGCTGTCTCCTGTCACTTTCCATCGATGCAGTATTACCAGTTGTGTGAGCGGTACTTGAAAAGTCAGTCCACAACATTGTCATGAAACCCCTGTTTCCAACGCCACTTCTGCTGTGTGCACCATCAACACCTCTGCCAAGCTGCCCCCGGCCCGTACGGCTCGTGTGAGAACCATCACCGCTGCTGTGTGCTGGGAATGCCTCAAGCAACCGATTTACCAGAGTTGCTTGTTCATTAGCCAATATTAGGTCAAGGTTCTCCTGTAGCATGATGTTTTGTAATTTGCCTTTATAGCGTGGATCCAGGATGCTGGCCAACCAGTAGTCGTCATCGATCATTTTGGCAATGCGGGGGTCCCTTTTTAGGATCTGCAAGGCATAATCTGACATGTGGGCCAATGTTCCCGGTGTCAATGATGCACTGCGAGTGCTGGTTGGAGGAGCACTTTCTGGCAAATCCACATCCCTCCAGTCACGCACAAACCCTGTACCAGACCTTGCCATGCCAACATTTTCACTTGCCCCACGAGATGCATCCTCCTCCCCTAAGTAATCATCCCCATTATCATCCTCCTCTTCTTCCTCCACCTTGTCCAGGAGAGGTCCCAGAGCAGACAATGGCTGAATGTCATCAAGGATTCCCTCCTCCTCTTCCTCCTCATCAACATTGGCTGCAGACGCCTGCTCCTTAAGGTGCATCAAAGTTTGCATGTGCAGACGCATAAGTGGGATGCTCATGCTTAGGATGGCGTCGTCTGCGCTTTCCAGCCGTGTGCATTCCTCAAAGCACTGAAGGACTTTACAGAGGTCTTTCACCTTCGACCACTGCACACCTGTCAACTCCATGTCTGCTCTCAAAGTGCCTGGCCGTGTATCCTCCCACAAATGCATTATGGCCTGCCTCTGCTCGCACAGCTGCTCCACCATGTGCAGGGTGGAGTTCCACCTTGTTGCAAAGTCGATAATGAGGCGGTGGTTGGGAAGGTGGAGCAATCGCTGCAGCTTCTGCATACGAACGGAGTATACAGGCAACCGGCGGATGTGCGCGCAGTCTTCGCACCTTCTGGAGCAGGGCTGTTAACTCCGGATAATTTTTGGGGAAGCACTGCACCACCAGGTTCAAGGTGTGAGCCAAGCAAGGTATGTGGCTGAGTTTTGAAAGGGCTATGGCTGCCACAAAATTACGGCCGTTATCACTAACTACCTTGCCTGCCTCAAGATGTACACTGCCCAGCCATGACTCAGTTTGTCGCTTCAAGTACTCGGCCAGCACCTCGGCGGTGTGTCTGTCGCCCAAACACATCATCTGCAACACAGCCTGCTGACGCTTTCCACTAGCTGCTCGATAGGGGGACACCTCGTGTGCAACAGTGGCAGCTGCAGATGGAGTGCTCGTACGACTGCGCTCTGTGGACGAGCTTTCGCTTCTGGAGGAGGAGGAGGGTCGAACGCCTACAGCCAACTGTTTCCTATACCGTGGGCTAGGCAGCACTGTCCCACCACCGCTGTCCCCTGTGGACCCTGCATCCACCACATTAACCCAGAGCGCAGTGATGGACACGTAACGGCCCTGGCCATGCCGACTGGACCATGCATCAGTTGTGAGGTGCACCTTTCCACTCACTGACTGCTTGAGTGCATGGACAATGCGGTCTTTTACATGATGGTGGAGGGCTGGGATGGCTTTGCGAGAGAAGAAGTGGTGACTGGGTAGGTCATAGCGTGGTACTGCATAGGCCAACCGATAGGGCATCATCTCAAACGAGATTAGTTTGGCAATGTGGGCGTTCAAACCCAGTGTACGCGGATGAGAGACTGAGTACTTTCTTGACCTACTCATAGTGTCTGGGAGGGTGAGCTGGACTTGAGAGCTGAATATGGTGGAAGTAGCGGTGGACAGGGCGGACAGAGAGGGTTGATGATGGTGATGGAGTTGGTGTTCTTTCTGATGGCCTAGAATCAGTCTTTCGTTGATATAACAGTGGGATTCCCTGACTGCTGTGGCCTTGCAACGACACCTCAACATTTGCTGCTGTGCTAACCGGTGGGCTTACAGTGGGGGAAACAATGTAGCGTTGCTGACTACCTTCTTTGTGATCAGTTGCACATGTGGCACTTGAGGTTTGGTGTTGTGTCCACGCTTGCAAGTGCATGCTGGTTAAATGTCTAAGCATGCAACTGGTATTCAAATTTTTCAGATTTTTCCCTCGGCTAAAGGTCTTTGCGCACTTCTTACAGATAACCTTGGCCTGATCATGAGGATTTTGTTCAAAAAAGTGCCACACTGCACTCTTCCTACTTTGGCAGACATTTTGCGGCCTAGCACGCTGTGATCTTTTGATCCTCTGGACAAGCTGTCCAGCAACTCTTTTGATGTTTGGAACCTGTCTTTGGAGTGCTCCGGGCCTGCCAGATAACAGCTGTTGCGATGTCGATGTCTGCTGTGGATGCTCCTCATCTGAGCTATTGGAAGCAGCATCCTCTTCCCCCAATGGATGCCAATCTGGGTCAACAACTGGGTCATCCATCACCTCCTCTTCAATGTCATGTGCACCTTCCTCTGTGTCACCGTGTATGGTGGTATAGTGTGCAGGAAGGGTCACCTGAGTCTCATCAGGGTCAGAATCTGGCTCTGTACACTGCAAGGACAATGTAGTGCTCTGAGTGAATGTACCAGCAGAATCATCTATCAGCGGCTGGGCATCAGTGCACTCCATGTCAGATTCATCTTGGCCTGGGTAATTCACCATTTCACTTGATAATCCAGGCATGGTATGTGAAAACAGCTCCATGGAGTAATCAGTAGTATGGCCTGCGTCATCCTTCAATCTTGGTTGGGGTGAAGGACACAAAGAAAGGTGTGGTTCATGAACATGAGCATCCAATGACGACTCAGTGCTTTTACTTTTTACAACTTCAGAAGAGGAGGCGATAGAGCTGGAGGCTGAGTCAGCAATGTAAGACAAAACTTTTTCCTGATGCTCTGGCTTTAAAAGCGGTTTGCCAACTCCTAGAAAACTAAGCCTTATGGAGCCAGACGATGATGCAGGCTCAACACCTCCTGCATTCGGTCCTATTTTGCTCTTGCCACTACCATCAGATCCACCACCATCATTACCAGCTGTCAACCCCCGCCCAATTCCACAGCCTCTTCCACCAGCCTTCCTCATTTTTTGTAGAAATGTAGACAAAATCCAAACAAACTATATAGTAATGTAAAACAAGGTACAAGGTGTCTATAGGACAGGGGAGATTTTGAAATTCTGCACACACTTGGACACTTATTCAGTGGGCCTCACACAATCCATATCAGAGCGCTATGTCACAGGCTCGATGGCACAGGTGTGAAAAAAAGGGACTACAGGATAAGGGAGATTTTGAATTTCTGCACACACTAGTGGACACTGGACACTTTTGGATTGTGTGAGGCCCACTGAATATCAGAGCGCTATGTCACAGGCAGAAATTGGCTAGTGTATCACAAACTACAAGGTGTATGTAGAATTGGGAAGAATAGGAATCTCCCTAGAGTGTAGGTCTGTAAGAACGGAACAAGTCCTCCACTTATTCTCACAGAGTGACACACAGATAGCTTCACTGTGGCCGTGATAACAGCCGTTACACGGTACTGAGAGGAGCGTGCACGTACACGGCTGTCCGGTGTACGTAAAATTGTCAAGCTCTGTGTTTTTTAAGTATACGGACTGACACGCTGTCTCTCTATAGTTTTGAATGTGATCAAACATCAAATATATTTAACTGTTTGAAAGCTAGACAAAACTAGTAGGTGCAGGTCTGTAAGAACGGAACATGTCATCGACTTATTCTCACAGAGTGACACACAGATAGCTTCACTGTGGCTGGGATAACAGCCATTACACGGTACTGTGTGAGGAGCGTACACCGCTGTATGGTGTGAAAAAATGCACGCTCAGTACCTCAGCAGGATAAAAAAAAAAAAAAAAAAAATTGGGATTGCTTTTAAAAAAGCAGTTTGCGGAGCAGTGGGTAAACAGCAATGCAGCTGTCAGGAAGCCTTAGAAGGCAGCCTAACAACCAACACCGCTGATCCACCACAATATAGCCTCCCCTTGCACTGCACACACAGTGACTGGTGTGTTGTACAGGCAAAATCGCTAGCAGCAGAAGCAGTTTTTTTTTCTTCTTCCCTGCCTAACGCTCTCCCTACAGAATCAGCAGCAGCAATCTCTCCCTATGCTAAGATCGGCAGAAGTAAGATGTCGGTCGGCGTGCACGCCCTTTTATAAGCCCTGTGACGCCCACCAAAGCAAGCCAATCACTTGCATGCCCTTCTGAAAGATGGTGGTGACCCCTGCCTATGTCATCACGTTGCCCACAGTGTCCGTGGATCCCGATTAGCTGAAAAAGAGCGCAAAACAAACTTTTGAAACGCGACTTTGGAGCGTAAGTCACCGACCTCGTGGCCGACCTCATCCTAGGGTCGGGTTTCATTTCATGAAACCCGACTTTGCCAAAAGTTGGTGACTTTTGAAATATTTCGACCCGTTTCGCTCAACTCTAGCTTTCACCTTTCTTTATGATGAGGCTCAAAAGCCTTCTGTCAGTTGTTTGATCTGTTTACTGTTCGGAGAGATGTGCCGTTTTCCCTCCTTGTAGATCTCACATTTTATGAGGCCCCACAGGTTCTCTATGGGGGTTCAGATCAGGTGAACAAGGGGGCCATGTTATTATTTTTTCTTCTTTTAGACCTTTACTGGCCAGCCAGACTGGAGTATTTGGATGCATGTAATGGAGCATTGTCCTGCATGAAAATCATGTTTATCTCGAACGATACCAAATTCTTCCTGTACCACTGCTAGAAGAAGGTGTCTTCCAGAAACTGGCAGTAGGTCTGGGAGTTGAGCTTCACTCCAACCTCAACCAGAGAAGGTCCCACAAGTTCATCTTTGATGATACCAGCCCATACCAGTACCCCACCTCCACCTAGCTGGTGTCTGAGTTGCAGTGGATCTCTCTGCCCTTTACTGATCCGGCCTCTGGCCCATCCATCTGGCCCATCAAGAGTCACTCATTTCATCAGTCCATAAAACCTTAACCAAAAAAAAACAAACAAACACACAGTCTTAAGACATTTCTTGGCCCAGTATTGATGTTTTATCTTAGGTTTCTTGTTCAAAGGTGGTTGTTTTTCAGCCTTCCTTACCTAGGCCATGTCCCCGAGTATGGCACATCTTGTGCTTTTTGATACTCCAGTAACGTTGCAGCTCTGAAATATGGCAAAACTGGTGGCAAATGGCATCTTGACGCTTGATTTTCCTCAATTCATGGGCAGTTATTTTGCTTTTTTTTTTTTTTTTTTTTATCAACACGCTTCTTGCGACCCTGTTGGATTTTTGCCATGAAAAACGCTTGATTGTTCGGTGATCATGCTTCAAAAGTTTGGCAATTTCAAGACTGCTGCATCCCTCTGCAAGACATCTCACAATTTTTGACTTTTCAGAGTCCATAAAATCTCTCTTCTGACCCATTTTGCCAAAGGAAAGGAAGTTGCCTAATAATTAAGTGCACCTTATATAGGGTGTTGATGTCATTAGACCACACCCCTCAATACAGATATGCAAATTACCTCATTTACATAATTGGCAGTTAGCTTTCAAGCTTATACAGCTTGGAGTAGGACATGTCTAAAAAGGATGATCGGAACAAAATACTCATTTGCCTAATCATTCTGCACACAGTGTATGCTCACCATAGTCACCTGCATGCTCTCAACACATTATGCATCCGTCACCACTGCAACAATTCTACAGATTATTGGGGTGGACTTCCACCAGCATAGGACAAACCCTTAAACTGAAAATCCACTAAAATGTAATGGAAAACTTTTTCCTGAAAAACAGCATATTTCTTCGACCCCATCTGTGGAGAAAATAAGCAGCATTATGTACTGTATTTGTAACAGATGAATTATTACAAGTAGGCATGTGCAGATATACACAAAGATGTATCAGTTGTTTTAATCAGATAACGGGGTACATGGACACAGTCTGGATCATTTCAGTAGCTGGTGAATATATACATCCCAACTCAATGTATGTTGCATGCATTAGGCAATCAAATAAATGAGGGCACGCAGCCGGTCACGGGGACCTCAGAAACCTGGTAAACTGAGTATTTTTGGGTAGTGATGGTGTGGGGGTGGTCTGGACAAACAAGATGGATGCCTTCTGTGGGTGGGAAGAGCTCACCTTGTCTGCGGTGATGCAGCATGGATATATCTGCATATGGTTAGTGTAGTCAGATAGATCTTGATCAGTGTCGTAGCTTGATGCTGGTGGGCCCGGATAAAAAAAAAAAAAAAAATATAAGATGTTTGACACCTGCAGACAAAGGTGTCAAAGGCCAGGATGTAAAAGAAACACAATTTAACATCTTCTGTGTTAAGTTTAAAATAATATTTACAAAAGACCCATTCAGAGCTTTTGTGGAGCGAATGGCAAGTTTGATGTGCTGTCAGGTTGAATGTAGTTGACTAATACGCCTTAAAATACTCAAATCCTAATTGGCCAGGGAGGCCTGTCAGGGGCTGGCTAGGTGGCTGTAGGAGTCTGTGGGATTGTGAAGGGGGATGCAGGAGTCTGTGGACCTGGGCAGGGGGCTGCGGGAAGCTGTATGGTGCTGTAGAGGACTACAGAGCCACAGTCCCTGGTGTCACTTCCTCAAGTATCATGACAGCTACTAAGACTATACAGACATGGATTTTTACTTACCCAAACCAAGGACGAAGAGGCTCTCTGTTCCAGTTAATGATGGAGGCCAGAGAGCAGGGTCCCTCCATAGTGATGTCAGCTATTAGAGAAACTTGTAGTCCTTGCCCCAAGGAGACAGTTTAGTCTCCACAATACTTTGCTAACCATGTGAAAAAAAAAAAAAAAAAGGAAGTTATTGTATTATAAAGTGAGAGCCTGCGATGGCAGAGCCTGCGAGGGGCCTGGCAGAGCCTGCGAGGGGCCTGGCAGAGCCTGCGAGGGGCCTGGCAGAGCCTGCGAGGGGCTGGCCAGGTGGCTGCAGGAGTTTGTGCGCCTGGACATGGGGCTGCAGGAGGCTGTATGGCGCTGTAGAGGACTACATAGCCACACAGCCCCCTGGTGTGACTTCCCCAAGTATCATTACAGATGACTGCATATACATGTAAACACATACCTGTACGTACATGTGTCATGACAGCTACTTAGACTATACATACATTGATTTTTACTTAAACAAAGTACGAAGAGGCTAGCTGTTCCAGTTAATGATGGAGGCCGGAGAGCAGAGTCCCTCCATAGTGATGTCAGCTATTGGGGAAACTTGTAGTCCTTGCCCCAAGGAGACCTTTTAGTCTCCATGATGGTTTGTTACCTAGTTGAGAAAAAAAAAAAAAAAAAAAAAGAAGAAGGGAAGTTATTGAATTGGAGGAGGCTAAGGCAGGCTGTCAGAGGGTGGAGGAGACTGTAGCATGCTGTGGGAGGCTGTGCTATACATACTTACCAGCCGGCAGCTTGCAATGTTCAAAATTTCATGTTTCCCTCTTTGGGCAGCCCGGTGACTTAATGCTTCTTGAAGGCCAGGGAAAGTCAGGGGGCGGGCCTGTAAATAGTCACACACACACACACACACAGCCAGTCACCCTTCCCCCCTCAATTCTAGCTACAGCCAGGGAGGTTAACTGTTTCCCGGCCTCATAGCACACTGTCTCCACCCCCAGCTATACAGCACAGAAGCACAGGGAGATGAATGACAATTAGTGTTGAGCATTCCGATATCGCAAGTATCGGGTATCGGCCGATATTAGCTGCATCGGAATTCCGATTTTTTTTTTCACATCGGATACCGGAATCGGAAGTTCCCATAATGCTATGAGCCCGCTTGCTTTGATTCAGCCAATGGTAATCCTCAGAAGTGTGGGCACATCCTGTTAGGCATGTTAACTATTGGCATGGCTGTGATTGGCTGCTGAAATGATGTCATGATGCACTATAAAAGCCGCCGCCACCATTTCTGGTCACTCTGCTGTGAATTCAGTTAGGGACAGGCTGGTGTTGAAGACTGAGGGACAGTTAGAAATAGCGATTCTACAAAACATATTGTGCTTTAACTAGGCTACATAAACCACCACTGTAGCTTTTTCCCTAGCAGCAGTGTTCACAGCTGTCTGCAAGGGCTGTGTGAGTGCAGCTCACACTGTGGAGTGGGTCCTGCAGCCACGTCTGGTTGTAGGCCGCCCAGCGTGCCTCATATTTTTCAAAAAGTCTATCTAGTGTGCTTCCATCCGTATCCATATACGTTGGTTGCAATCACTAGTAGTAGACAGCGGAGCCTTTCTTCAGCCTTTCAGTGCTAGTGCCCACTTAGCTGCAC
Organism: Dendrobates tinctorius; assembly: GCF_039654945.1. Classification (NCBI taxonomy): domain Eukaryota; kingdom Metazoa; phylum Chordata; class Amphibia; order Anura; family Dendrobatidae; genus Dendrobates; species Dendrobates tinctorius. The sequence continues at coordinate 1,428,259 of NW_027361984.1, read as the reverse complement.
TGTTCACGGCTGTCTGAGAGGTCTCTGACTGTGTGTGAGTGCAGCTCATGCTGAGTAGTGTGTCCTGCAGCTACATCTGGTTGTAGGCCGCTCAGCGTGCGTCACTGCCACACACATTTTTCTTTTATTGCAGCTCATTTTTTCTTCTCCCATTAGTGTGAATCCATCCATATCCATCTACATTGGTTGGTTGCAAACACTATATAGGAGTAGATAGAGGAGCCTTTTTTCTGGCTTGTGCTCTTCATCTGCAGCCAGATTAGTATTACCCAATTTTTTTGGAGCCTCATCTTTGGCATTGTAGGTTACCTGCCTGCATTGTAATAGCTCCAAAAAGTTGGTGATAATATCACTTTCAAATCTTTGGTCACTGAAGAAAAATATCTCTCTTCCTTACTTACAAGTAAGTGCACGGTTGAGAATTAAAAAGTAAGAGCAATGTTGAATTGAGGATAAAAATAAATCTTGTTTAATTGTTCATTCAAAAAGTGATTACAAAAATGAAGAAAAGTAAGTTCATGACATGCAATAATTATTTGGAGAGAGAAACAAGCATCGTTCTTACATATAGTCTTGAGCAGCTGTGGTCCGGGTGTTCGAGAGTCTCAAGGGATATGAGATCTCCTGAACAAGAGTTAGGTCGGCTTTATATACTATTTTGACCTATAAACTACAACCAGATATGGTGGCTTGCCTCTATGTTCATAACTTCTTCCATATTAAGTGAACCCTAGTTATTTTAACAATATGCATACAGTTATTTATGCATTACCTTAGTCTGAGATATTTAAGCCTAAAGCCTGAGATCTTTAGAACCATTCATTACCTCTAAATAGTCACATTTTGACAGTTCTGACAAGTGACCTATACATTTGACAAGTAAGAAACAGCTGTATGAGCCAAGGCACTCAGAATAACTCAGTCACTTCTCTAAAGTAAGCAGAGCCTGTTAGCTTAACTAGACTCTGTATGTGAGAATTAATCTATATATTTTTTATTATAGAAATACTGATATTTTACAGTCACATCCTTTTTTTTTGTGAAAAAAAAACCTAAAAAACACAATACAGTTCACCAAACACTACATTCGAAAGTTGTGTAGGCCACATTAGCTCCTATTAAAGTGTAGTCCACACACTTCATAAAATTAGTGTTTCTTCTACCTGTAACCAGCTGTTCAGGAATAAGCACACTAAGCACCCCCTTTGTACTTTTCTGCCTATCTTTATCAGTCTAGCAAGATGAAGAAGGCAGGGAGCAAGGCACGTGGGTGTGGAGTTTCAGCAGGGAGAGGAGGTGGGGATTCTGCAGGGAGAGGACGTGGGGATTCTACAGGGAGAGGACGTGGGGATTCTGCAGGGAGAGGACGTGGGGATTCTGTGCCTGCTGCGGGCACCTGTGAGTCAGTATCCCCCAGTTTTAGCAGGAAACAGTCCTTTATGCACAGCTTTGTAGGACCTCACCGTACCCCACTGCTGCGGAAGGAACAAATTGAAGCCGTTGTCGGATAGATGGCAGCTAACGCATCGACTTCAATGACTTCCACATCCTCTCAGGGCCAAAGCACCGAAGAGCAACCATCTGTCTCTTCACCACCTGCCAAAGTGCCCAGGCAGTCAGAGAGCACTGGACAGGAGCCATCAGTCTCTACTTCTGATCTCTGAATCTGTTGGCTTGGAAAGAGGTGGCCAGCCAAGCAGCATTCCAGAATGTGAAGAGGGAGTATGCAGTGATGGGCAACTTTTTTGTCCCTCTGAATCTGAAGAGACGGGTGGGCCAGTGCCTATGGTCAGCACACCTCAGTACGCATCAGATGATGACGAGACACAGGTGCCACTGTCTGGTGCGTACTGTGCTGGCGAGACAACCCAGGAAAAGGAGGTGCTTGAAGAGGGGAGTGTAGATGAGGAGGTCCTTGACCCATCATGGCGTGAGGAACAGGAAGGTGGTGTGAACAGTTCTGAGGAAGAGATTCCCCGAACGGCCAAAACAGGAGGGAGAGGGAGGGGGCAGACTTGGTTGCCTGTAGCCTCCACTTCGGCACCCGTTAGGAGCATTCCTCTTTCAAAAGCCAAAACGGGTGCTCCCAAGACTTGCAGTGCGTGGTCCTTTTTTGATACAGTTGCAGATGACATTTGCTTTGTCAAATGCAAGCTGTGTCATCAGAAAGTCAAAAGAGGGAAAAATGTCAGCAACCTCAATACCACTAATATGTGGAAACATGTGCAGACCAAGCTTGGAGGTGGAGTTACACAGACACACTGAAGACGTAGGCCAACGTACAGCACCACCTACCACCTCTTCAGCTCGTGTTGGGGCCTCTTCCTCCAGCTCACGCACAGCTGGTTCGGCTTCCTCACAGGATCGCCAAGGAAGAACCTCTGGCACTGTTGTCCGGAGACCCTGTGACATCCCACCCACAGCACCACGTTCCCAGTCATCCTCACACTCCCAGGCCACTCGACAGCCATCGGTAGCACAGGCATGGGTTAAAAGGTGGCCATACTCGGCAACCCATCCCCGAGCACAGGCTCTGAATGCTGGCTTTGCCAAACTACTGGCGCTTGAAATGCTCTCATTCAGGCTGGTGGAGACTGACACCTTCCAGGACTTCATGGCATTGGCAGTCCCACAATACACCGTGCCCAGCCGCTTTTATTTCAGCAGGCGAGCCGTCCCTGCAGAAACATGTGGAGGGAAAAATAAAACATGCGCTACTAAATGCCGTTAGTAGCAAGGTCCACCTGACCACCGATGCGTGGACCAGTAACCATGGACAGGGACGATACCTTTCCCTCACTGCCCATTGGGTCAGTGTTGTGGATCCGGGTACAGAACTGGAGAGTGGCACTGTACGTGTTGTGCCAACTCCACGGATTGCAGGAATCCAGTCTGTACACAGACTCCTCCTCCTCCTCCTCCTCAAGTTCTTCATAAACAGCGCAGCAGGAGCCTGTTACGACCGATATGAGCACAGCCATGGCCAAACGTCAACAGGCCGTACTCAAATTAATTTCTTTGGGGAAATCAAAGCCACACAGCGCAGGAGCTCTGGAATGCCATCAAGCAGGAGAGCGACATGTGGTTTGTGCCAGCGAATCTCCAGACGGGCTTGGTAGTGTGTGACAATGGCCGAAATCTGGTGGCAGCTCTTGGCCTAGGCAACCTCACTCACATCCCATGTCTGGCACATGTGCTGAACTTGGTCGTGCAGAGCTTTCTGAGGGACTATCCGGATCTTGATGCACTGCTGCACAAGGTCCGCATAGAGTGCGCTCACTTGCGGCGTTCCAGCATGGCAAGATCGTGCCTTGCTGCTCCGCAGCGCCGATTACGCCTTCCGGAACATCGCATCATATGTGACCTCCCCACCAGCTGGAATTCAACGTTACATATGTTGGAGCGGTTGTGTGAGCAGCAGGCAGCAATCATGCAGTACCAGCTGCAATCAGGCGCAAACAAGTCGCACTGTGCGCCGGTCACACTTCAGCACCACTGAGTGGGCCTCTATGAAGGACATCTGCCTCGTTTTGCGTGCCTTCGATGATTCAACGCGGATGTGGTGAGTGCAGATGATGCACTAGTCAGCATGACTGTCCCCTTTATCTGCCTGCTTCAAAAAACACTGCAAGCACTAAGGGATGAGGTTTGGGAAGAGGTGGAGGATGAGGAGTTCCAAATGCCATCTGCTTCTGGACAGTCTGCGCTACGTGGTTCCTCACAAAGGCCTAGGCAGGGGACACTTTGTGAGGAGGATGAGGAGGAGTAAGACATCTCTCCAGAGGAGGGAGGTACACAAAGCTCTAGTCAGTATGTACAGCGAGGGTGGGGTGATGCAGAGCAGGCAGAGACCACGCCTCAAGCAGGCGACAGCGATTCTTTGGCAGTTGAGAGGCTGCAGCACATGGTTGATTTCATGCTGCAGTGCCTGAGAAACAACCACCGCATCACCCACATTCAACATGACTGATTATTGGGTGTACACCCTCCTAGATCCTCGCTACCGGAACAACTTACAAAGCCTCATACCGGGAGCGTAAACTGCGGGAGTACCAAGACACACTGGTGCAGTCCATGTTTTCCATTCCACCCGACAGCAGTGGGGCTAGTGCTTTAAAAAGCAGCTCTGCGTCGAGGCAGTGGAGGAAACTTGGCACAAAGAGGGAGCAGCGCCTCAGCACAAGGCAAGACCACTATGGCTCAAATGTGGCAAAGTTTTGTGTGTCCGCCACAATTGTCTACACCATCACAGATGGCTAAAGTCAGCAGGAGGCAACATTTCCGTCAGATGGTGACAGACTACATGTCTTGCCCTGTCAGTGTACTCCCAGATGGCTCTTCCTCCTTCAAATTTTGGGTCTCTAAGCTGGATACATGGCCAGAGCTTAGCCAGTATGCATTGGAGGTGCTGGCTTGCCCTGCTGCCAGTGTGTTATTGGAACGCGTCTTTAGTGCCACAGGTGGTGTACTAACAGACCATCGCACGCGACAATCTTCCGATAACATCGACCGGCTTACTTTTCTGAAAATGAACAAGGCCTGGATCCCTCCAGAATTTGTCAGTCCTCTTCCCGACTAAATAATTGGTTGGCAACTGTATCCAGGTCTCCTGTTGTGTTCATGTTTCTACGACCCGAACTATAATCCCTGGGCTTCAACACAGCCAGTTGTCGCTCAGATGTGTCGTCTGCACAGAGAAAAAACACACTAGCCCCAAGTTACTGGGGCTCAGTCACGTCAGTTGATCCCATGATGTGTGTCCAGCAATGTCTCCTGCTCTGTCCCCATTCCCATTACTAGTAGTGGGAATGTGAACAGAGCAGGAGACCTTGCCGGACACACATCATGGGATCAACTGACGTGACTGAACCCCTGTAACCCAGGAACAAGTGTGGATTGTGCAGACGCCACTTCAGAGCAGCAACTGGCGGGGTTGGAGGCCAGGGGAAATACTAGAGACAGTAGAGCCAGAGGCCGAAGTGGAGCACGTTTACAATCAGTAGTTGTGTACAACCAATATAAAACTCGCTCCAAGTAGGCCTCATCCTGCTGCATGATTGACCCCTGGGCTCCAACATCGCCAGTTGCTGCTCAGAAGTGTCTATGGCACAGGTACTCCATCCTGCCCAGCCTGGTTCCAGCACGCCTGCCGTTTCCAGGTAGTGTCAACGTCACTTTGCCACCAATACGTTGTCCTGTCGTGTTGCGGTCGGGTTAGCCGAGTCTATGGTGCCTGCAGTTTGGGTGCTTCCTATGTGGGCTGCAGGTTCTGGTGCTAAAGGCTGGTTCCGTAGTGCCAATTGGACAAGCACCCCCTGTTGGACTGTGGGATTCGGTAACTGCATCCTGCTCGCGGCCTTGCAACTTTGTTGATTATGGGCACCTTCTGCTACCCATCCGGGTTCCAGCACTGTCAGCTGGTTCTCGGCAGAGTCTTTGGCATGGGTACTTCCTCCTGCCCAGCCTGGTTCCAGCACCATCAGCTGTTTCTCGGCAGAGCATTTGGCCGAGGTGCCTCCTTCTCGGTGTCCGAGTTCCAGCAATGTCTGCTGGCTCTTTGTAGTGCTTTAATCCACAGGTACCTCCTGCTTAGAAACCGTGTTCCAGCACCGTCAGCTGGTCCACAGTTGTGCCATTGGCTCTTGCTTCTTCTGCTACCCATCCGGGTTCCAGCACCGTCAGCTGGTTCTCGGCAGTGTCTTTGGCACGGGTACTCCCTCCTGCCCAGCCTGGTTCCAGCATGCCTGCTGTTTCTGGGTAGTGTCAACGTCACTTTGCCACCAATACGTTGTCCTGTCGTGTTGCGGTCGGATTAGCCGAGTCTATGGTGCCTGCAGCTTCGGTGCTTCCTATGTGGGCTGCGGGTTCTGGTACTAAAGGCCGGTTCCGTTGTGCCAATAGGTCAAGCACCAACTGTTGGACTATGGCATTCGGTAACTGCGTCCTGCTCATGGCCTTGCAACTTTGTTGATTATGGGCACCTTCTGCTACCCATCCGGGTTCCTGCACCGTCAACTGTTTCTCGGCAGAGCCTTTGGCCTAGGTGCCTCCTTCTCAGTATCCAAGTTCCAGCAACGTCTGCTGGTCCTTGATATTGCTTTGTAGCACCGGTACCTCCTGCTTAGTAACCGTGTTCCAGCACCATCAGCTGGTTTACGGTTGTCCCATTGGCTCTTCTTCCTTCTGCTGCCCCTCCGGGTTCCAGCACCGTCATGTGGTCCTCGCTAGTGTCATTTGCTCTTGCAGCTTCTGCTACCCATCCGGGTTCCAGCACAGTCAGCTGGTTCTCGGCAGAGCCTTTGGCCTAGGTGCCTCCTTCTTGGTATCCGAGTTCCAGCAACGTCTGCTGGTCCTTGGTAGTGCCTTGTAGCACAGGTACCTCCTGCTTAGTAACCGTGTTCCAGCACCGTCAGCTGGTCCACAGTTGTGCCATTGGCTCTTGTTCCTTCTGCTACCCATCCAGGTTCCAGTACCATCAGCTGGTTCTCGGCAGTTCCTCAGCCTTCTTGTACCTTCTGCTACTTTTCCAAGTTCAAGCTTATGGAAATGGTTTTTGATTCTCACTCTGGATCTCCCTGACAATGACCCTGAAGACCACACAGAAGAATACCTAAAAGATGACCCTGAAGAAGATGACCAAGAGGACAAAGAACATGAAGACAACCACCAAGATGCAGAACAACGAGACCGAAGAACAAGAAGCATAAAAACCAAAAGCAGAACATTAAGCAAAAGACTAAAAATCTGAGCAAATGATATCTAATTTATAAGCAGAAGACTAAGCAGTGTAAGGGGGTGAGTCCGTTCCTCCTCGTGGTGCCCCTGGAAAAGGCCTGCTGCTGCAGGCCAAACTGAACGTGGGCAAATCCTGTTGTAAATCTTTTGTGACAGGCAGAACGGAAGGTGTAATCTTCAAACTTTTATAGATTACAACTACAGGAATGCCTGACACATAAGAATATGAAGATTTATAGTTGAATAAGAAGAATATGAAGAATGGGAAAAAAAAAAAAAAAAAAAAAAAAAAAAAAAAAAAAAAATTATATATATATATATATATATATATATATATATATATATATATATATATATATATATATATATATATATATATATTAGTGTGTAGTGTGAAGATGTATAAGGTGAAGAAGTTGATGAAAAAGATGCAGCTGAGGATGAAGGAGAAAAAGTGTGGGAGAAGTAAAAAAGAAGGTGAAGAGCATGGAAGTAGTGAAACATACATATCTGACAAAATATTAAAGACCTTAACATAGTCAATATCTTTAACTACGAACGTAAAAAAAAAAAAAAAAAAAAATTTTTTACTGCTATTCCATTTGATTGGGCTAAACCTCTATGGTTTTAATGTCTCCTCCGCCTCCCCCAATACATTCTACATTATTATTAGCTGTTTTTCTCCATATAGAATTAACCTACAGGGAAATAAAGGGTTTTTTTATTCCGATATTTCTGTTCCATTGACTTGAATGGGACTTCTGGGATCGGAATCGGCGATACCCAATACTTTTTTTTTTTTTTTTTTTTTTTTTTTAGATCGGCCGATCCATTCCGATCCGATACTTTTCAGTATCGGGTGGTATCGCTCAACACTAGTGACAATCCTCCTGACCACATCACACAGCTCCCTGCCCACCCCTCCTCCCTTCTACCAATGCATACAGGCCAGGGACATGAACTGTGTCCCCAACCCCATAGCACACTGGCCCCGCCCCCTTACCCACCAGCTACAGCCAGTGAGCAGAGCTTTCTGGCTGGCTGGGACAAAGGTTCACTGACCGCAGGTAACCTCAGTCACATCAACAGCGGTCTGAGCCTGAGCAGCCACCAGCTGATTCCTGGCCGTGTCCACAGCTCCCCACACCTCCCCCCTAAATGTGAGTTGGGCATAGTGTCTCACACCACAAAGCGCCCTCCCCAGGTCAGACAGCAGAAAACAGGGGGGTGAATGGATAAACTGCCCAGCTACAAAACATACTCACCCCGCCTTACACATCCCCATTCTAGTGACTTGGGGCTGTTAAAAAAAAACAACAAAAAAAAAAAAAAAAACACAAAATTACTTAACACGGTTAGCCTTCGGAGGGTGCCTTGATCCTAAGGCACACAGTTACAATTACACCCGTGATGAAAAAGTCACTCTGACCCAGTTTTTCAGGGTCTTTATCGCAGTGGAATGTTAATATGTGCAGTAGCATCAGCTAAGGATTCCTTAGATTTTCCAAAAAAAAAATGCATATGCAGTTTGTAAAAACAGCATGCGTTTTTTGCAGGAAAAACTGAGGAATCCTTAGCTGATGCTAATGCACACATTACCATTCCACTGCGATGAAAAAATACCCTGAAAAACTGGGTCAGAGTGACTTTCTTCATAGATCGCCTCTGACAACCTGCCCCAGGCTCCGACAACCTCATGTTAATTCGCCACAGTGCCTTTTTTTGCTCAGTAGGCAAATTACAGAATCAAAAACACGTGGCAGTGTGCCAGAGGTGCACTTGCTTGCGTCCCCCAGGGGAGAAACAAAAATTAAAAAGTCATAGTAGGGCGCCGAGGGTCTTAAAAGTTGCAGAAGACCGCGTGCTACCTCGTTGTAAAATCTTTTCATGGGACAAGAAAAAAAAAAAAAAAAAAAAAATTATATGTCAGTCATGCAAACCTTTATTCCCATAACACAGACATTAGAGTTCCATTAACAAGGCAATGCTGCCACCCAGTGGTACATCAGTAATTAATAGAATGACACCTGGTGTTCATTGCTGTACTGCAGGAAAAATGTCCAAATTTTGTGCCTGGTAAAGTGCAGAGAGGGGCAGCAAAGGGGCAAGGCGTTGAGAGCCGGGTAACGAACGGATTTTTTTTTTTGGCGTTCTCCGATCTGCGCCAAATTTTTTGCTCCGTCTGTCGGGCTCCTAGGAGCGCGTTTGCGGCGCAAAAATACCACTACCCATTGTTTTGGTTTTTGTCACTTACCCAGTGAGGCACGGAGGAGAGTCCCGAGAGGCTCTCGCTTCTGGCTCCAAGCGCACTTTCCCCCCTTCCCCGGCTACCCAGCTGCGGGCTGAGTGGGGGCACAACCCACTCCAGGGACAGTGGCAGATGGGGTGTTTGACTGGGGTGGTACACCTGGCAAACCGTAACGCAGGTGTCCTAAGGCAAGCTCTGGGAGGCCAGAAACATCCCGTGGAGCAGAAGGGCAAAAGCTCGCTTGATCTTCAGTATGAATACAGACAGTGAAAGCGGGGCCTCACAATCCTTCTGACTTTTTGGGTTAGGAGGTGTCAGAAAAGTTACAACAGGGATAACTGGCTTGTGGCGGCCAAGCATTCATAGCAATGTCGCTTTTTGATCCATCATTGTCAGCTCTTCCTCTCATTGTAAAGCAGAATTCACCAAGCGTTGGATTATTCACCCACCAATAGGGAACGTGAGCTGGGTTTAGACCATCGTGAGACAGGTTATTTTTATCCTACTGATGTGTTGTCGCAATAGCAATCCTGCTCAGTACGAGATGAACCGCAGGTTCAGACATTTGGTGCGTGTGCTTGGCTGAGGAGCCAATGGGGCGAAGCTACCATCTGTGGGATTATGACTGAACGCCTCCAAGTCATATTCCCCCCTAAACGTGATGATACCGCAGTGCCGAGGAGCCCATCCCAGCCAGCGATATCCAGGGGTCCCCGAGCCCCCGGCGAGAAAAGTCGCACGCCCCGTGGACCGGAGTGCGGCCGGAAGCCCTGCTGCCTCTCTCCTGGAGCACACCACAAGTTTTCGCTGGGAATCCAGTGTTAAATCATTCGTAGACAACCTGCTTCTGTCTCAGGGTTTCGTACGTAGCAGAGCAGCTCCCCTCACTGCAACCTATTGAAAGTCATCCCTTGAGACAAGCTTTTTTTCCCCCATCCCAAAAGGGGTTTGCCTCCACCTCGTATCCTCGTATGCAGGAGGGAAGCAGGATCCCCAATGGGGCATGGGACCTTTGGCTGGATGCACAGGGGTCTGAACAACTGCTCGACCGTAGGGCCACTGGCTTCCAGGTCTCTATTCCCCCCCCCCCCTGCATCGGGAGGGGGGGGGGAAATAACAGGAACCCCTTCAGGGCATGGGACCAACAGCCGGATGCACAGGGGCCTGATCAAACCCTCCACTGAACGGCTGCTGGGTTCCAGACCTGCAACACATGGGCCCGGTGTGAGAACTAATAGGGCGTCTCTTTCAAGGGGACAGCGATGACCGAGGCGGAGCACAATGGCCACGGCTGGGCTGCAAAATCCCCCCCAGCTCAGACCCTGAATGAGGGGATACAGAAGGGGGCTTAATGGTCGGTGGAGGGCTTAATATTCGCCCTGTGGCGGTCGGGGGGGGGCTTAATATTTGACAGTTTCACAGGGGCTTGGTTCTCCTGATTGGGATGAGTCGTGCATGTTTGAAGCTTTCTACCACCAAAGTCTTGGGAAACTCGGTAACTACTTCCGTGCCGTTTCAATGGTTGAGGTAGTAGGATTGGGTAACTCTGGAACGACTTCCATATGGCCTCCCTGCTCATTCTCCGATGCATTGGTTGAAGGCATTACTGGTGACCGATTCTCGGCTTCATCCCCCTTTCCTGTGTTTACCACCAACTCGTGGGCATGACACATCGGTCAGGGTCTTCACCCGGTAAACTCTCTCAGCCACGTCGTTTGTATGTGCCAAGTACTGTGCAAACAGTCACTTTTCACAGTCGGTGTATTGATAAGTAGTCCATGTCTCACATACCCGTCGTACCAGGTGGCTGTAGCTATGGAGGACAGCATATGGTTATTACCTGTTACTACATATGGCCGTGGATACCGTAGCAGTCTTACCTCGAATGGCATCACCTGAGGCCCAAAGAGGGATTTACTATGACCTTCCCAGTACACATCACAAAAAAAAAAAAAATTGTGATCTCCATTTCACCAGTGGTAAAGGCAGGTTGGACATGGTCTGCATACACTTTGAACCACTGTGAAGAAGAAAAAAAAAAAAAAAAAAAAAGGCTCGAGCCAGATGACACCCCTCCGACAGGTTTGACATGAGGACAAGATAGAGGTTTGCTCCCCACATGGAGTGGGGTTGCCGACTTGGAGATTCCCTTACCGATTCTTCTTCTGCTGAAAGTACAAAAGCTGCGACCTGAGTGGTGGAGCACTTGTGAGTCTTCACACCGACAACTGTCATCCGTCTGCCGCGGTACATGTGATGGATCCTCTCGGTCCACTCTGAAACTTAAGGTTGAAAATTATTGAACTGGTACATTGGAGACCGCTAAACCACAGGGTCTGACAACTTACCGTCATGTTAAGAACACCTGGTCTCTGGAGATTTTTTTACAAACAGCAGGGCCTGGAGGTAGAGTACAATTTCCTGGTGTTCACCTGATCCGCCCTCTTGATCATCCTCTATGCTGGCTAGAAACATTGGCCTTGCCTCCTCCAGTATGATCTGGCAGGCCACAGGTGATTTTATCAGCTTCATCAGTATATGGTACCTGTGGGCAAAAAGAAAATCAATTATGGAACATCCAAGGCAAAAATCAAGCCACATATGAGATCTTTTGAAGGGTGTGTACCGCTTGCTAACAGATTCTCTGCAGGCGCCCTTGTACAATATTTTCTGTAGGTCCTCTGTAAGGTTCATAGAATCGTAGAGTTGGAAGGGACCTCCTGGGCCATCTGGTCTAACCCCCTGCTCAAAGCAGGATTTGCTAAATCATCCCAGTCAGAAGTCTGTCCAGCCTCTGTTTGAAGACTTCAATTGAAGGAGAACTCACCACTTCTCGTGGCAGCTTGTTCCACTCATTGATCACTAACTGTCAAAAAGTTTTTTTTCTAATATCTAATCTGTGTCTCCTCCCATTCAGTTTCATCCCATTGCTTCTAGTCTTTCCTTGTGCAAATGAGAGTAAAGTTGATCCTTCTACAATGTGACAGCCCTTTAGATATTTGTAGACAGCTATAAGGCTGGAGTCACACTAACCTGCGCAAAATACGCTCCGTATTTTACATGCGTAATACGGATGACAGACCCCTAAACAGTGCTCCGTATGTCATCCGTAATCAAGGTGTGGTCGCGTATTTTGCGCATGTCAGCATCCGTATGTAATCCGTATGGCATCCGTATGGCATCCGTATGGCGAGATTTTCTCGCAGGCTTGCAAAATGGACATATAATGGAGCCCTATGACAGTTTTAATAAAGAAATGAAAGAATAGATATAGACACACACACATATATATATATATATATATATATATATATATATATATATATATATATATATATATATATATATATATATATATATATATATATATATATATATATATATATGCGCATTCTATGTGTCTATATCTATTCTTTCATTTCTTTATTAAAACTGTCAGTGTGAGTTTACTGTATAGCGCACTGAATTGCCGGCTTTGCTAAAAGACACCGGGTGCGTATTTCTCGCAGGTCACATGTGTGCTCCGTGTGTAATCCGTATTTTTTGCGCACCCATAGACTTGCATTGGCATACTACGGGCGTAGTACGCTGACAATCGCAGCATGCTGCGAGTGGCACGGAGCGGAGGATACGGAGGAGAAATATACGCCTGGTGCGAGGGACCCCATAGAGAATCATTGGTCCGTGTCTAATGCGTGCTTTTTGCGCCTCTCACGCACCCGTATTCCTCGCCAGTGTGACTCCAGCCTTAAGTCTCCTCTCAGTCTTTGCTTTTGCAAACTAAACAATCCCAAATCCTGCAACCTTTCCTCATAAGACAGGGTTTGCAGACCGGTCACCATTCTGGTTGCTCTTTTCTGAACTTGCTCCAGTTTGATGATGTCTTTTTTAAAAATGTGGTGCCCAAAACTGGACACAATATTCCAGATGAGGTCTGACCAAAGAGGAGTAGAGGGAAATAAGGACTTCACGTGATCTAGACTGTATGCTTCTGTTAATACATCCTAGAATTGCATTTGCCTTTTTTGCTGCTGCATCACACTGTTGACTCATATTCAGTCTGTGATCTATTAGTATACCCAAATCTTTTTCACATGTGCTGTTGCTTAGGCCTATTCCTCCCATTCTGTATATGCTTTTTTCATTTTTATTGCCCAGATGTAGTACTTTGCATTTTTCCCCTGTTAAAAACCATTCTGTTAGTTGCTGCCCACTTCTCCAGTTTATTTATATCTTTTTGAATCCTCTCTCTCTCTCTTCTCTAGTATTAGCTATCCCTCCTAGCTTTGTGTCATCAGCAAATTTAATCAGTTTACCCTCAATTCCTTCATCTAAATCGTTGATAAAGATGTTGAACAATACAGGGCCCAGGACAGAGCCCTGTGGTACCCCACTTGAGACATTCTTCCAACTGGCCTTACAGGCCTTGTAGAGTTCTGGCTTTTCTATTCTCAGTCCCGTGGCCCGCATTTGATAGACGGTGAATCTCCATATATGCTTTACCATTCTGAGGGAGGTCTGGTTCGATAGCCAGAGATTTCCAAGTTTTTCTAAAGTTTCATGCACTTTGCTTGGCCTCAGTAGACACTCCAGAGTTGATCGTCTCAGGTTCACAAAGAAGAGGAACCAGGAAACATTTGACACCTCCTGTTGACAGATTGGGACCCCATGTGTAAAACGTTTAGGTACGAGCGGAAACCCTTGAGCACAGGGTGGTTCATTGAGTGTCGCTTATACAAGCCAGCAGCCTTTGTAGCAGTGCGATTTTTGTCCTTCCATTGCTTTTTCTGAATTCTTAAATTGCTATAGTCAGCGACCTCCTCATCTTCTATGGGGTCAGAAGAGGTCCCTGTGTGTTCAGTCTCTGAGCGAGGGTCTCTTTCAAAACTGTCTAGAGGTGAAGGTTCATCCATCGCATCCAGATCTGGCTCTGCCAGGGGCAGGGGGGACTGTCTACAGGTTGTAAGAGCATAGGAATATCCATCTCATCCAATTTTCGCTCTGCCAGGGGCATGGAGCTTGGGCAGAGCTCCAAATTTTCTGGTGGTATCTCAGCAGGCCCTTCAGAGCTCAGTGGCAGGATTTCATACTCAAACCTGGCCTTGTTGGCTATTAAAAATCCACGACTTTCTAAGCCAGCTGGGGTCTCCTCCAAAGGACTGAAGAGTCTTGATTTCATTAAATTGGATCCTTGTTCCTTTTTTGGCAATACATTTAAGCTGGTACTTGACCAAGGCTATGGCAGTACTTATCTCGGAATCACTCTGGGATCTCAGACATACTCTTCTCAGATGTGTGGACAGATATCTGGTTATCCTGGGGCATGTAAGTGGTGTCCGTGGGTGACTGCAGGGGCAAAAGCGATAAAACCAGTCACCTTGTCTGCAGGTAATCATATGTGGCGGACAAATGTCTTCTACTCACCGGTCCATTTGGAAGTGTTTCCCGCATTCACATGGAGCATAACACGCGGTGTTCCCCTCCATCTGGATCTGCAGCACATGGCTTTTCCTCTGCAATGAAGTGCGCACCCCGGTGCGCAATCAGCCACACGTGAGAGATGCCAGCGGAGGTGATCGAAAATAACCAGATGTAATTTGCCAGAACTCTGCATACACAATCCCATGGGTCGAACCAGCCACTGCGGTGGTGCCTGCATGGATGCCAAGCATCCATAGCGCTTGTGTAAAGATCCCAGCTTCGAGCCATCTGTCATGATCACGTATACGGCATCACGGGCATTGACTCACCCACTGGGATGACACCTACGCGGCTGATGATCGTTCATAGCGCTTGCGTAACGATACCCAAGGTATCCTATCCCCCTAACACAGTATGGACCCAGAAAAATCTAGTTCACAATAAGTATTTTTTACTCCTGTATTCTTTTGTTTACCGTTACAGCAATGTCTGCCCTGCTGCGTAGTCATGTGCACTCCATTACCTTTTGGAACCCACATACAGTATGGACCCAGGAAAATCCACTTCACATTGTCTACTCCCATACTTGTTTGCACAGTGACAGCAATGTCTGCCCTGCTGCATAGTCATATGCACCCCATGACACCTTTGAAACCACATACAGTATAGAGCCAGGAAAATCAATTTCACAAGGTAGTCAGTCAGTCCCATAGTCAGGTAGTGAGTCAGTCCCATAGTCAGGTAGTGAGTCAGTGCCATAGTCAGGTAGTGAGTAAGTCCCATAGTCAGGATAGTCGGGTAGTGAGTCAGTGCCATAGTCACCATAGTCAGGTAGTGAGTAAGTCAGGTAGTCAGTCCCATAGTCAGGTAGTAACCATAGTCGGGTAGTGAGTAAGTAACCATAGTCGGGTAGTGAGTAAGTCACCATAGTCGGGTAGTGAGTCAGTCAGGTAGTGAGTCAGTCCCATAGTCAGGTAGTGCGTCAGTCCGATAGTCACGATAGTCGGGTAGTGAGTAAGTCACCATAGTCAGGTAGTGAGTAAGTCAGGTAGTCAGTCAGGTAGTGCGTCAGTCCCATAGTCACGATAGTCGGGTAGTGAGTCAGTCAGGTAGTCAGTCCGTCTGATTTTACCATTCCTCTCCCTGTCAGTGTGATTTTAACATCCCCCTCTGTCAGTGTGATTTGCCGGCTTTTCAAAAGGAGGTACGGTTCAACAGGAAGTTTTTTTTTTCCTCTGGGGGCATTCAACTCTATTAGTTTGCACAAAGAAAAAAAGAAAAAATGCATGAAGGCATGAGCCAAAAAACACACCTAAACCAGCATTTTTGTCGCAGCTTCTTTCCTGCAAAAAAATCAGGTTCTGCTGCAGAAAGAAAAGCATCAAAAACGCCCTGTGTGAACTTACCCTCAAGAATGCTGTTAAGAAGTGTTAAATGGGTGGCGCGTAGGATTTAAGGTAGCAAATCCATTATAGGACATTTATTTTTACAGCTGTTTACAGAGGCATTAGAGAACTAACCAGCATTCATAAAAATATGTATAAAATGTCCTCTGCAGCTCCATGATTGAGGCCTCATCAATGTTTAACACTATAATGAACGTTGATCACAGTTCTCTACAGCTCTTTTCTGTAGATACCCCTAATGCACAGTACTATAAAAAAAAAAAAAAAGGATTTACAAACAGACCAATGCAGCCCTGTGAGAAGCCCAAGATCTCTCAGTGGCCCCTGGGAGCCTGCTAAACCAGGCTGAATACCCGAGTTGTCTACTTGGGCTGTTTACAGATCCATAGAAAGGCTGGATTCTGAGCTCCGGAGTCCAGCTTCTCTATGGACTTATCTAAGATATCCAGCTTTTATTGGTCATACAAAGGGTTATGGAACAGAGATAAGGGTTGTATGATCTCCACCACTGTATAGGGACTGTGAATGTGAATTGCAAAAATTGTCCCAATGTTTGTGGCAAATCACCATGACCAAATCATCAGTATCATGAGAAAGCATTCCCGTGGTAAAGGACACATTATCTGATAATTCTGCATGTGCTCTGTAAGTATTCTGTAAATGCGACATTGCCGGCAACTGCTCCTCTCTGTAGGTCAGAACAACAGACATGCTTTGTGATTGATGTATAGTACAAGTAACCAGTGTGTAATGAAGATCACTGACCTTTACCTTTTCTGTGTCCTGCAGGCGAGCATCAATGAACACACATCATCTGGATGAATGAGACGTCCGATCCTCTGTTTTTGGGGCTCATTGTTCCACCATTTTGGAAATTGTAAACATGGCAGCATCGTAACCACAGGATAATGTAGTGGAAACAAACAACAGAACAGTTAAAATATAGAAAGGGCAATATTCACAGATAACTCATGCAGCAGAAGCATATTTGTATTCATCAGCAAAGTGATCTATCCTTCAGGCGTGAGAAGACTGTTTCTGTACCTTGGCACCATCTTGGGGCTATACCCTTTACTGTCCATTTTTATTCATTGAGATCAAGCTTTTTGGCTACTATGCACACCATATCTCTGTACTATGGTATAGGGGATATTTACTAATTATCCTTACATGTTGTTTGCTCTTACATATTACCACTTTGTGATGTATTATATTGCTTTCTCACCATTGATCTACTAACTTGATTGTAATGTCAATGTCTCATTTGAGTAACTAGATTTTTCTATCTGTTAGAAATGAAAATAAAATTTTTAAGCTATTATGACTTACACTTCAGTGTTGTACGCCTTGGCTCTCACTGTTCCACCATTTTGTATATTGTAAAAATGGCAATAAAGTAACTGCAGAATAATGTAGCGGAAATGAACAACAAAACAGTCACATAATCGGCTAGTCAGTCAGTAGGTCAGTCAGTCGCATAGTCACCATAGTCAGGTAGTCAGTCACCAGGTCAGTCAGTAGCATAGTCACCATAGTCCAGTAGTCAGTCAGTAGGTCAGTCAGTCCCATAGTCACCATAGTCCAGTAGTCAGTAGTTCAGTCAGTCAGTAGCATAGTCACCATAGTCCGGTAGTCAGTCAGTAGGTCAGTCAGTCAGTAGTTCAGTCAGTCAGTAGCATAGTCACCATAGTCTGGTAGTCAGTAGTTCCGTCAGTCAGTAGCATAGTCACCATAGTCGGGTAGTCAGTCAGTAGGTCAGTCAGTCAGTAGTTCAGTGAGTCAGTAGCATAGTCACCATAGTCTGGTAGTCAGTAGTTCCGTCAGTCAGTAGCATAGTCACCATAGTCCGGTAGTCAGTCAGTAGGTCAGTCAGTAGCATAGTCACCATAGTCCGGTAGTCAGTAGATCAGTCAGTCAGTCACATAGTCACCATAGTCCGGTAGTCAGTAGGTCAGTCAGTCGCATAGTCACCATAGTCCGGTAGTCAGTAGTTCCGTCAGTCAGTAGCATAGTCACCATAGTCCGGTAGTCAGTCAGTAGGTCAGTCAGTCACATAGTCCGGTAGTCAGTAGTTCCGTCAGTCAGTAGCATAGTCACCATAGTCCGGTAGTTAGTTAGTCAGTAGCATAGTCACCAGGTCAGTCAGTAGCATAGTCACCATAGTCTGGTAGTCAGTCAGTAGGTCAGTCACATAGTCACCATAGTCCGGTAGTCAGTAGATCAGTCAGTCAGTAGCATAGTCACCATAGTCCGGTAGTCAGTAGGTCAGTCAGTCCCATAGTCACCATAGTCCGGTAGTCAGTCAGTAGCATAGTCACCATAGTCTGGTAGTCAGTCAGTAGGTCAGTCACATAGTCACCATAGTCCGGTAGTCAGTAGATCAGTCAGTCAGTAGCATAGTCACCATAGTCCGGTAGTCAGTAGGTCAGTCAGTCCCATAGTCACCATAGTCCGGTAGTCAGTCAGTAGCATAGTCACCATAGTCCGGTAGTCAGTCAGTAGGTCAGTCAGTCCCATAGTCACCATAGTCCGGTAGTCAGTCAGTAGCATAGTCACCATAGTCCGGTAGTCAGTCAGTAGGTCAGTCAGTCCCATAGTCACCATAGTCCGGTAGTCAGTCAGTAGGTCAGTCAGTCCCATAGTCACCATAGTCCGGTAGTCAGTCAGTTGCATAGTCACCATAGTCCGGTAGTCAGTAGTTCAGTCAGTCAGTCAGTAGCATAGTCACCATAGTCCGGTAGTCAGTAGGTCAGTCAGTCGCATAGTCACCATAGTCCGGTAGTCAGTCAGTAGGTCAGTCAGTCCCATAGTCACCATAGTCCGGTAGTCAGTCAGTTGCATAGTCACCATAGTCCGGTAGTCAGTAGTTCAGTCAGTCAGTAGCATAGTCACCAGGTCAGTCAGTAGCATAGTCACCATAGTCGGGTAGTCAGTCAGTAGGTCAGTCAGTCACATAGTCACTGTAGTCCGGTAGTCAGAAGATCAGTCAGTCGCATAGTCACCATAGTCCGGTAGTCAGTTCCGTCAGTCAGTAGCATAGTCACCATAGTCCGGTAGTCAGTAGTTCCGTCAGTCAGTAGCATAGTCACCATAGTCGGGTAGTCAGTCAGTAGGTCAGTCAGTCACATAGTCACTGTAGTCCGGTAGTCAGAAGATCAGTCAGTCGCATAGTCACCATAGTCCGGTAGTCAGTAGTTCCGTCAGTCAGTAGCATAGTCACCATAGTCCGGTAGTCAGTCAGTAGCATAGTCACCAGGTCAGTCAGTAGCATAGTCACCATAGTCTGGTAGTCAGTAGTTCAGTCAGTAGCATAGTCACCATAGTCCGGTAGTCAGTCAGTAGCATAGTCACCAGGTCAGTCAGTAGCATAGTCACCATAGTCTGGTAGTCAGTAGTTCAGTCAGTAGCATAGTCACCATAGTCCGGTAGTCAGTCAGTAGGTCAGTCAGTCCCATAGTCCGGTAGTCAGTCAGTTGCATAGTCACGATAGTCAGGTAGTCAGTCAGTAGCATAGTCAACATAGTCCGGTAGTCAGTCACATAGTCACCAGGTCAGTCAGTAGCATAGTCACCATAGTCTGGTAGTCAGTCAGTAGGTCAGTCAGTCACATAGTCACCATAGTCCGGTAGTCAGTAGATCAGTCAGTCAGTAGCATAGTCACCATAGTCCGGTAGTCAGTCAGTAGGTCAGTCAGTCACATAGTCACCATAGTCCGGTAGTCAGTAGGTCAGTCAGTCGCATAGTCACCATAGTCCGGTAGTCAGTCAGTAGGTCAGTCAGTCCCATAGTCACCATAGTCCGGTAGTCAGTCAGTTGCATAGTCACCATAGTCTGGTAGTCAGTCAGTAGGTCAGTCAGTCACATAGTCGCCATAGTCCGGTAGTCAGTAGATCAGTCAGTCAGTAGCATAGTCACCATAGTCCGGTAGTCAGTCAGTAGGTCAGTCAGTCACATAGTCACCATAGTCCGGTAGTCAGTAGGTCAGTCAGTCGCATAGTCACCATAGTCCGGTAGTCAGTCAGTAGGTCAGTCAGTCCCATAGTCACCATAGTCCGGTAGTCAGTCAGTTGCATAGTCACCATAGTCTGGTAGTCAGTCAGTAGGTCAGTCAGTCACATAGTCGCCATAGTCCGGTAGTCAGTAGATCAGTCAGTCAGTAGCATAGTCACCATAGTCCGGTAGTCAGTCAGTAGGTCAGTCAGTCACATAGTCACCATAGTCCGGTAGTCAGTAGGTCAGTCAGTCGCATAGTCACCATAGTCCGGTAGTCAGTCAGTAGGTCAGTCAGTCCCATAGTCACCATAGTCCGGTAGTCAGTCAGTTGCATAGTCACCATAGTCCGGTAGTCAGTAGTTCAGTCAGTCAGTCAGTAGCATAGTCACCAGGTCAGTCAGTAGCATAGTCACCATAGTCCGGTAGTCAGTCAGTAGCATAGTCACCAGGTCAGTCAGTAGCATAGTCACCATAGTCTGGTAGTCAGTAGTTCAGTCAGTCAGTAGCATAGTCACCATAGTCCGGTAGTCAGTAGTTCCGTCAGTCAGTAGCATAGTCACCATAGTCCGGTAGTCAGTCAGTCAGTAGCATAGTCACCAGGTCAGTCAGTAGCATAGTCACCATAGTCGGGTAGTCAGTCAGTAGGTCAGTCAGTCACATAGTCACCATAGTCCGGTAGTCAGTAGTTCCGTCAGTCAGTAGCATAGTCACCATAGTCCGGTAGTCAGTCAGTCAGTAGCAGTCAGTAGCATAGTCACCATAGTCTGGTAGTCAGTAGTTCAGTCAGTAGCATAGTCACCAGGTCAGTCAGTAGCATAGTCACCATAGTCTGGTAGTCAGTAGTTCAGTCAGTCACCAGGTCAGTCAGTAGCATAGTCACCATAGTCTGGTAGTCAGTCAGTAGGTCAGTCAGTCACATAGTCACCATAGTCCGGTAGTCAGTAGATCAGTCAGTCAGTAGCATAGTCACCATAGTCCGGTAGTCAGTCAGTAGGTCAGTCACATAGTCACCATAGTCCGGTAGTCAGTAGGTCAGTCAGTCGCATAGTCACCATAGTCCGGTAGTCAGTCAGTAGGTCAGTCAGTCCCATAGTCACCATAGTCCGGTAGTCAGTCAGTTGCATAGTCACCATAGTCCGGTAGTCAGTAGTTCAGTCAGTCAGTCAGTCGCATAGTCACCATAGTCCGGTAGTCAGTAGGTCAGTCAGTCGCATAGTCACCATAGTCCGGTAGTCAGTCAGTAGGTCAGTCAGTCCCATAGTCACCATAGTCCGGTAGTCAGTCAGTTGCATAGTCACCATAGTCCGGTAGTCAGTAGTTCAGTCAGTCAGTCAGTAGCATAGTCACCAGGTCAGTCAGTAGCATAGTCACCATAGTCCGGTAGTCAGTCAGTAGCATAGTCACAAGGTCAGTCAGTAGCATAGTCACCATAGTCTGGTAGTCAGTAGTTCAGTCAGTCAGTAGCATAGTCACCATAGTCCGGTAGTCAGTAGTTCCGTCAGTCAGTAGCATAGTCACCATAGTCCGGTAGTCAGTCAGTAGCATAGTCACCAGGTCAGTCAGTAGCATAGTCACCATAGTCTGGTAGTCAGTAGATCAGTCAGTCGCATAGTCACCACAGTCCGGTAGTCAGTAGTTCCGTCAGTCAGTAGCATAGTCACCATAGTCCGGTAATCAGTCAGTAGCATAGTCACCAGGTCAGTCAGTAGCATAGTCACCATAGTCCGGTAGTCAGTAGATCAGTCAGTCGCATAGTCACCATAGTCTAGTAGTCAGTAGTTCAGTCAGTCAGTAGCATAGTCACCATAGTCCGGTAGTCAGTCAGTCAGTAGCATAGTCACCAGGTCAGTCAGTAGCATATTCACCATAGTCTGGTAGTCAGTCAGTAGCATAGTCTCCAGGTCAGTCAGTAGCATAGTCACCATAGTCTGGTAGTCAGCAGTTCAGTCAGTCGGTCAGTCAGTCACATAGTCACCATAGTCCGGTAGTCAGTAGTTCCGTCAGTCAGTAGCATAGTCACCATAGTCCGGTAGTCAGTCAGTAGGTCAGTCAGTCCCATAGTCCGGTAGTCAGTCAGTTGCATAGTCAGGTAGTCAGTCAGTAGCATAGTCACCATAGTCCGGTAGTCAGTCACATAGTCACCAGGTCAGTCAGTAGCATAGTCACCATAGTCTGGTAGTCAGTCAGTAGGTCAGTCAGTCACATAGTCACCATAGTCCGGTAGTCAGTCAGTAGGTCAGTCAGTCCCATAGTCACTATAGTCCGGTAGTCAGTCAGTTGCATAGTCACCATAGTCCGGTAGTCAGTAGGTCAGTCAGTAGCACAGTCACCATAGTCCGGTAGTCAGTCAGTAGGTCAGTCAGTCCCATAGTCACCATAGTCCGGTAGTCAGTCAGTTGCATAGTCACCATAGTCCGGTAGTCAGTAGTTCAGTCAGTCAGTCAGTAGCATAGTCACCAGGTCAGTCAGTAGCATAGTCACCATAGTCTGGTAGTCAGTCAGTCAGTAGCATAGTCACCAGGTCAGTCAGTAGCATAGTCACCATAGTCGGGTAGTCAGTCAGTAGGTCAGTCAGTCACATAGTCACCATAGTCCGGTAGTCAGTAGTTCCGTCAGTCAGTAGCATAGTCACCATAGTCCGGTAGTCAGTCAGTAGCATAGTCACCAGGTCAGTCAGTAGCATAGTCACCATAGTCTGGTAGTCAGTAGATCAGTCAGTCGCATAGTCACCATAGTCCGGTAGTCAGTAGTTCCGTCAGTCAGTAGCATAGTCACCATAGTCCGGTAGTCAGTCAGTCAGTAGCATAGTCACCAGGTCAGTCGGTAGCATAGTCACCATAGTCCGGTAGTCAGTAGATCAGTCAGTCGCATAGTCACCATAGTCCGGTAGTCAGTAGTTCCGTCAGTCAGTCAGTAGCATAGTCACCAGGTCAGTCAGTAGCATAGTCACCATAGTCCGGTAGTCAGTCAGTAGCATAGTCACCAGGTCAGTCAGTAGCATAGTCACCATAGTCTGGTAGTCAGTAGTTCAGTCAGTCAGTAGCATAGTCACCATAGTCCGGTAGTCAGTAGTTCCGTCAGTCAGTAGCATAGTCACCATAGTCCGGTAGTCAGTCAGTAGCATAGTCACCAGGTCAGTCAGTAGCATAGTCACCATAGTCGGGTAGTCAGTCAGTCACATAGTCACCATAGTCCGGTAGTCAGTAGTTCCGTCAGTCAGTAGCATAGTCACCATAGTCCGGTAGTCAGTCAGTCAGTAGCAGTCAGTAGCATAGTCACCATAGTCTGGTAGTCAGTAGTTCAGTCAGTAGCATAGTCACCAGGTCAGTCAGTAGCATAGTCACCATAGTCTGGTAGTCAGTAGTTCAGTCAGTAGCATAGTCACCAGGTCAGTCAGTAGCATAGTCACCATAGTCCGGTAGTCAGTCAGTAGCATAGTCACCAGGTCAGTCAGTAGCATAGTCACCATAGTCGGGTAGTCAGTCAGTAGGTCAGTCAGTAGCATAGTCACCATAGTCCGGTAGTCAGTCAGTAGCATAGTCACCAGGTCAGTCAGTAGCATAGTCACCATAGTCTGGTAGTCAGTAGTTCCGTCAGTCAGTAGCATAGTCACCATAGTCCGGTAGTCAGTCAGTAGGTCAGTCCCATAGTCACCATAGTCAGGTAGTCAGTCAGTAGCATAGTCAACATAGTCCGGTAGTCAGTCACATAGTCACCAGGTCAGTCAGTAGCATAGTCACCATAGTCTGGTAGTCAGTCAGTAGGTCAGTCAGTCACATAGTCACCATAGTCCGGTAGTCAGTAGATCAGTCAGTCAGTAGCATAGTCACCATAGTCCGGTAGTCAGTCAGTAGGTCAGTCACATAGTCACCATAGTCCGGTAGTCAGTAGGTCAGTCAGTCGCATAGTCACCATAGTCCGGTAGTCAGTCAGTAGCATAGTCACCAGGTCAGTCAGTAGCATAGTCACCATAGTCTGGTAGTCAGTAGTTCCGTCAGTCAGTAGCATAGTCACCATAGTCCGGTAGTCAGTCAGTAGGTCAGTCCCATAGTCACCATAGTCAGGTAGTCAGTCAGTAGCATAGTCAACATAGTCCGGTAGTCAGTCACATAGTCACCAGGTCAGTCAGTAGCATAGTCACCATAGTCTGGTAGTCAGTCAGTAGGTCAGTCAGTCACATAGTCACCATAGTCCGGTAGTCAGTAGATCAGTCAGTCAGTAGCATAGTCACCATAGTCCGGTAGTCAGTCAGTAGGTCAGTCACATAGTCACCATAGTCCGGTAGTCAGTAGGTCAGTCAGTCGCATAGTCACCATAGTCCGGTAGTCAGTCAGTAGGTCAGTCAGTCCCATAGTCACCATAGTCCGGTAGTCAGTCAGTTGCATAGTCACCATAGTCCGGTAGTCAGTAGTTCAGTCAGTCAGTCAGTCAGTAGCATAGTCACCATAGTCCGGTAGTCAGTAGGTCAGTCAGTCGCATAGTCACCATAGTCCGGTAGTCAGTCAGTAGGTCAGTCAGTCCCATAGTCACCATAGTCCGGTAGTCAGTCAGTTGCATAGTCACCATAGTCCGGTAGTCAGTAGTTCAGTCAGTCAGTCAGTAGCATAGTCACCAGGTCAGTCAGTAGCATAGTCACCATAGTCCGGTAGTCAGTAGTTCAGTCAGTCAGTAGCATAGTCACCATAGTCCAGTAGTAAGTAGTTACGTCAGTCAGTAGCATAATCATCATAGTCCGGTAGTCAGTCAGTAGCATAGTCACCAGGTCAGTCAGTAGCATAGTCACCATAGTCTGGTAGTCAGTAGATCAGTCAGTCGCATAGTCACCACAGTCCGGTAGTCAGTAGTTCCGTCAGTCACTAGCATAGTCACCATAGTCCGGTAGTCAGTCAGTCAGTAGCATAGTCACCAGGTCAGTCAGTAGCATATTCACCATAGTCTGGTAGTCAGTAGTTCAGTCAGTCAGTAGCATAGTCACCATAGTCTGGTAGTCAGTAGTTCAGTCAGTCAGTAGCATAGTCACCATAGTCCAGTAGTAAGTAGTTACGTCAGTCAGTAGCATAATCATCATAGTCCGGTAGTCAGTCAGTAGCATAGTCAACAGGTCAGTCAGTAGCATAGTCACCATAGTCTGGTAGTCAGTAGATCAGTCAATCGCATAGTGACCACAGTCCGGTAGTCAGTAGTTCAGTCAGTCAGTAGCATAGTCACCATAGTCCGGTAGTCAGTCAGTCAGTAGCATAGTCACCAGGTCAGTCAGTAGCATATTCACCATAGTCTGGTAGTCAGTCAGTAGCATAGTCTCCAGGTCAGTCAGTAGCATAGTCACCATAGTCTGGTAGTCAGCAGTTCAGTCAGTCGGTCAGTCAGTCACATAGTCACCATAGTCCGGTAGTCAGTAGTTCCGTCAGTCAGTAGCATAGTCACCATAGTCCGTTAGTCAGTCAGTAGGTCAGTCAGTCCCATAGTCCGGTAGTCAGTCAGTTGCATTTTCAGGTAGTCAGTCAGTAGCATAGTCACCATAGTCCGGTAGTCAGTCACATA
Source organism: Dendrobates tinctorius (assembly GCF_039654945.1). Lineage (NCBI taxonomy): Eukaryota > Metazoa > Chordata > Amphibia > Anura > Dendrobatidae > Dendrobates > Dendrobates tinctorius. The sequence continues at coordinate 1,402,915 of NW_027361984.1, read as the reverse complement.
GTCACCAGGTCAGTCAGTAGCATAGTCACCATAGTCTGGTAGTCAGTCAGTAGGTCAGTCAGTCACATAGTCACCATAGTCCGGTAGTCAGTAGATCAGTCAGTCAGTAGCATAGTCACCATAGTCCGGTAGTCAGTCAGTAGGTCAGTCAGTCCCATAGTCACCATAGTCCGGTAGTCAGTCAGTTGCATAGTCACCATAGTCCGGTAGTCAGTAGTTCAGTCAGTCAGTCAGTAGCATAGTCACCAGGTCAGTCAGTAGCATAGTCACCATAGTCTGGTAGTCAGTCAGTCAGTAGCATAGTCACCAGGTCAGTCAGTAGCATAGTCACCATAGTCGGGTAGTCAGTCAGTAGGTCAGTCAGTCACATAGTCACCATAGTCCGGTAGTCAGTAGTTCCGTCAGTCAGTAGCATAGTCACCATAGTCCGGTAGTCAGTCAGTAGCATAGTCACCAGGTCAGTCAGTAGCATAGTCACCATAGTCTGGTAGTCAGTAGATCAGTCAGTCGCATAGTCACCATAGTCCGGTAGTCAGTAGTTCCGTCAGTCAGTAGCATAGTCACCATAGTCCGGTAGTCAGTCAGTCAGTAGCATAGTCACCAGGTCAGTCGGTAGCATAGTCACCATAGTCCGGTAGTCAGTAGATCAGTCAGTCGCATAGTCACCATAGTCCGGTAGTCAGTAGTTCCGTCAGTCAGTAGCATAGTCACCATAGTCGGGTATTCAGTCAGTAGGTCAGTCAGTCACATAGTCACCATAGTCCGGTAGTCAGTAGTTCCGTCAGTCAGTAGCATAGTCACCATAGTCCGGTAGTCAGTCAGTAGCATAGTCACCAGGTCAGTCAGTAGCATAGTCACCATAGTCTGGTAGTCAGTAGATCAGTCAGTCGCATAGTCACCATAGTCCGGTAGTCAGTAGTTCCGTCAGTCAGTAGCATAGTCACCATAGTCCGGTAGTCAGTCAGTCAGTAGCATAGTCACCAGGTCAGTCGGTAGCATAGTCACCATAGTCCGGTAGTCAGTAGATCAGTCAGTCGCATAGTCACCATAGTCCGGTAGTCAGTAGTTCCGTCAGTCAGTAGCATAGTCACCATAGTCCGGTAGTCAGTCAGTCAGTAGCAGTCAGTAGCATAGTCACCATAGTCTGGTAGTCAGTAGTTCAGTCAGTAGCATAGTCACCAGGTCAGTCAGTCGCATAGTCACCATAGTCCGGTAGTCAGTAGTTCCGTCAGTCAGTAGCATAGTCACCATAGTCCGGTAGTCAGTCAGTCAGTAGCAGTCAGTAGCATAGTCACCATAGTCTGGTAGTCAGTAGTTCAGTCAGTAGCATAGTCACCAGGTCAGTCAGTAGCATAGTCACCATAGTCCGGTAGTCAGTAGTTCCGTCAGTCAGTAGCATAGTCACCATAGTCCGGTAGTCAGTCAGTCAGTAGCAGTCAGTAGCATAGTCACCATAGTCTGGTAGTCAGTAGTTCAGTCAGTAGCATAGTCACCAGGTCAGTCAGTAGCATAGTCACCATAGTCCGGTAGTCAGTAGATCAGTCAGTCGCATAGTCACCATAGTCCGGTAGTCAGTAGTTCCGTCAGTCAGTAGCATAGTCACCATAGTCCGGTAGTCAGTCAGTCAGTAGCAGTCAGTAGCATAGTCACCATAGTCTGGTAGTCAGTAGTTCAGTCAGTAGCATAGTCACCATAGTCCGGTAGTCAGTCAGTAGCATAGTCACCAGGTCAGTCAGTAGCATAGTCACCATAGTCCGGTAGTCAGTAGTTCAGTCAGTCAGTCGCATAGTCACCATAGTCCGGTAGTCAGTAGTTCCGTCAGTCAGTAGCATAGTCACCATAGTCCGGAGTCAGTCAGTAGGTCAGTCAGTCCCATAGTCCGGTAGTCAGTCAGTTGCATAGTCACCATAGTCAGGTAGTCAGTCAGTAGCATAGTCACCATAGTCCGGTAGTCAGTCACATAGTCACCAGGTCAGTCAGTAGCATAGTCACCATAGTCTGGTAGTCAGTCAGTAGGTCAGTCACCATAGTTCGGTAGTCAGTAGTTCAGTCAGTCAGTAGCATAGTCACCATAGTCCGGTAGTCAGTAGTTCAGTCAGTCAGTAGCATAGTCACCATAGTCCGGTAGTTAGTCAGTCAGTAGCATAGTCACCAGGTCAGTCAGTAGCATAGTCACCATAGTCCGGTAGTCAGTAGTTCCGTCAGTCAGTAGCATAGTCACCATAGTCCGGTAGTTAGTCAGTCAGTTGCATAGTCACCAGGTCAGTCAGTCCCATAGTCACCATAGTCTGGTAGTCAGTCAGTAGGTCAGTCAGTCCCATAGTCACCATAGTCCGGTAGTCAGTAGATCAGTCAGTCAGTAGCATAGTCACCATAGTCCGGTAGTCAGTAGTTCAGTCAGTCAGTCGCATAGTCACCATAGTCCGGTAGTCAGTAGTTCAGTCAGTCAGTAGCATAGTCACCGTAGTCAGTAGGTCAGTCAGTCGCATAGTCACCATAGTCCGGTAGTCAGTAGTTCAGTCAGTAGCATAGTCACCATAGTCGGGTAGTCAGTAGTTCAGTCAGTAGCATAGTCACCATAGTCGGGTAGTCAGTCAGTCGCATAGTCACCATAGCCGGTAGTCAGTAGTTCAGTCAGTCGCATAGTCACCATAGTCGGGTAGTCAGTCAGTAGCATAGTCACCAGGTCAGTCAGTAGCATAGTCACCAGGTCAGTCAGTAGCATAGTCACCATAGTCCGGTAGTCAGTAGGTCAGTCAGTCGCATAGTCACCATAGTCGGGTAGTCAGTCAGTCGCATAGTCACCATAGTCCGGTAGTCAGTAGGTCAGTCAGTCGCATAGTCACCATAGTCCGGTAGTCAGTAGGTCAGTCAGTCGCATAGTCACCATAGTCCGGTAGTCAGTAGGTCAGTCAGTCGCATAGTCACCATAGTCCGGTAGTCAGTAGGTCAGTCAGTCGCATAGTCACCATAGTCGGGTAGTCAGTCAGTAGCATAGTCACCATAGTCCGGTAGTCAGTAGGTCAGTCAGTCGCATAGTCACCATAGTCGGGTAGTCAGTCAGTAGCATAGTCACCATAGTCCGGTAGTCAGTAGGTCAGTCAGTCGCATAGTCACCATAGTCCGGTAGTCAGTAGGTCAGTCAGTAGCATAGTCACCATAGTAATCAGTCCGATTTGATGTTACCATTTCTATCCCTGTTGGTAAAATCACACTATCCCCCTCCCTGTCAGTGTGATTTGCCGGCTTTTCAAAGGAGGTACAGTTCGACAGGAAGTTTTAAATTTCTCTGGGGTCATTCAATTTGATTAGTTTGCACAAGTACTAAAAAAAAAAAAAAAAAAAAAAAAACAAACACACACACACCAACCTGTGTTTTTGTCACAGCTTCTTTCCTGCAAAGAAATTTGCAGCAGAAAAAGCATCAAAGACACCCTGTGTGAACTTACCCTCAAGAATGCTGTTAAGAAGTATTAAATTGGTGGCGCCTAGGGTTTCAGGTGGAAAGCCATTATATTACATTTTGACAGCTGTTCACAGGGGCATTAGAGAACTACACAGCATTCCTAAAAATATGTATAAAATGTCCTTTGCAGCTCCATAATTGAGGCCTAATCAATGTTTAACACTATAATGAACCTTGACGACAGTTCTCCAGAGCTCCTATCTGCTGATACTCCTAATGCAGAGGACTATAAAAAGTTACAAACAGACCAATGCAGCCCTGTGAGAAGCCTAAGATCTCAGTGGCCCCTGGGAGCCTGCTAAACCAGGCTGAATACCTGAGTTGTCTACTTGGGCTGTTCACAGGTGCATAGAAAGGCTGGACTCTGAGCTCCGGAGTCCTGCTGCTCTCTGGCCTTTTCTCAGATATCCAGCTTTTATTGGTACATACAAAAGGGTAATGGAACATAGATCAGGGTTGTATGATCTCCACCACTGCACAGGGAATGTGAATTGCAACAATTGTCCCAATGTTTGTGGCAAGTCACCATGACCAAATCATCAGTATCATGAGAATGCATTCCCGTGGTAAAGGACACATTATCTGATAATTCTGCATGTGCTCTGTAAGTATTCTGTAAATGCGACATTGCCGGCAACTGCTCCTCTCTGTAGGTCAGAACAACAGACATGCTTTGCGATTGATGTATAGTACAAGTAACCAGTGTGTAATGAAGATCACTGACCTTTACCTTTTCTGTGTCCTGCAGGCGAGCATCAATGAACACACATCATCTGGATGAATGAGACGTCCGATCCTCTGTTTTTGGGGCTCATTGTTCCACCATTTTGGAAATTGTAAACATGGCAGCATCGTAACCACAGGATAATGTAGTGGAAACAAAACAAAAAAAAAAAAAAGAGTTAAAATATAGAAAGGGCAATATTCACAGATAAAAATTCACCTCTGCTGCATGAGTTATCAAAGTGATCTATCCTTCAGGCGTGAGAAGACTGTTTCTGTACCTTGGCACCATCTTGGGGCTATACCCTTTACTGTCCATTTTTATTCATTGAGATCAGGCTTTTTGGCTACTATGCACACCATATCTCTGTACTATGGTATAGGGGATATTTACTAATTATCCTTACATGTTGTTTGCTCTTACATATTACCACACATTGTGATGTATTATGTTGTTTTCTCACCATTGATCTACTACTAACTTGATTGACATTACAAGGTCTTATTTGACTAGTTTTTTTTTTTTTTTTTTTTTTTTTATCTGTTAGAAATCAAAATAAAATGTTTATGCCATCATGACTGACATTTCAGTGTTGTACACCTTTGGCGCTCACTGTTCCACCATTTTGTAAATTGTAAACATGGCAATATAGTAACTGCAGAATAATGTAGCGGAAACGAACAAAACAGTCACATAATCGGTCAGTCAGGGAGTCACACAGTCAGGGAGTCTTCACGGGGCAATAAGGGAAAACAGGGGATGTGGAACTAGGGCCCCTGAACTGCCCCTAAGACTAAGGGGGCCCCTGACTTTCCTTAACTTGGGTGTACACTAAAGGTAGTGAAGCCCAAGTCTCTGACCTGTCCCCATCTCCTGTTCAGCCCTGAACTAAACCCCCAACCCCCTCCCCAGGGGGTGAGACAGGGAATAAAGTAAACTGCACCAAAAACCAGGGAAAGGGTAATACAGATACCTCGGTATTAAAGCAACTTAAACCATGAACTTAGCTTTGTCTGCTGCCAAAGCTCCAAGTAGCAGAGAAAGGCACTTGAGAGCAGCAGACAACTGAAGATCCACAGAACTCTGTCAGTTCCTGAATTCCAGCTTGGTTGGTCTCCATAGAGAAATAATATCACCAACAGTTAGTTGGTGCACCTGGTGAGCTTATGTAGGAAGGTGGGAGTGGCTTCCGCCTGCATAGGTAATCACAATGCAGTAACACCATCGGCCACCGGGGGGGAAACTCACCAGAAGACAAGCTAATAATGCAGTAACACCAGCAGCCACCGGGGCAAAAACTATTAATCCCCGATGGCCTAAAAGGAAAAAAAAATAAAAAAAAAAGTTTTAATATGAGCCCAGATCTGCCACAGATCCAACAATGGATCGTGACAGTAGTCACATAGTCAGGTAGTCAGTCAGGAATTCATGTAGGTAGGCATAGTCAGGTAGCATTTGGGTCTAGATTGAGGAAGGTGCTTTTAACCCCAGTTGCATCAGAAAATTATCAGGTCTAGCCTGGCACCTTGAAAGGCTAGATTGATGAGCGACTTTAAGGTGGTGTCTGCATTCCATGTTTTCAACCAAAGAATGCGGCGTATGGCCACAATGTTGCTGTTCGCTCTTGCTGAACAAGTGGCTGCATCCAAGGAGGCAGCTAGAAGGTATCTGCCAGCATGATCAATTTGGTGCGCTAACTCCGCCAGCTCATCTTGAGTTGCTGACGTTAAGATCCCCTTACGAAGTATCTTGGCCCAGGCTGAGATGGCCTTCGCCACCCATGTGGAGGCAAAGCTGGGACAGAAGCACCGGTTGACTCAAACAGATTTAGCCAGTGATTCGATCTGCCTGTCAGTTGAATCCTTAAGTCACGCACCGTCTGGTAGGGATAGAACTGTCATGAAGAGGATGGTCCCTCGATATACCGCGCAGTGACGTACAGAGGCAAGTTTCGGGTGCAACAGGTCCAAGTTTATTTTCCACCGTCCGACTGACGGCCCTCACAGCACACCACAATATCTTTCTCACGGCCCTCCGCGTCCAGGGCCACTTCACACACACACTGTACTTTACACCAGGGACGTATTTATACGTACCGCCCCTTCTTCACTCTGACGATCCTGTCAGCTCAGTCACTGTGGCCGCCTTAGGCCCGTACACCATCAGCACTTTACTGGTCACTTTCGTCGTTCCAAATACGGTGTCCTACACCCAGAGCCTCGTCTATACTGCGGTTCTTCCTGTCAGGACCACCCCCCTGACTTCCTTTCACCTCAGTCCCCCTGGTTTGGTTTTCCTCACAGTGCACAAACTGTTGTAGTCCTCCTGTCACTGGAGCTCCCCCTGGGGACTGGAACCCTCCTGTCAAATTTATAATTCCCGATTCCCTGTAACTCCGCCCCCCCCATGACTAACGGTCTCCTAAGCCATAAGCTAATGTCAAGTCCTTTGCTCACACTCCTCCCTGCCCTCTAGTGGTCAACCCAAGGTACTGCACGTCCACTACACTTTCTCAGCTGTTTCGCCACTGTAGTAACTGACACCTGTCTAAACTGTGCAAACCTTCCTTTCTCTGTTCTGAAACGTCTGTCCGTCAGGTCACCTTCCCTACACATACATGGATTTTTATTTACCCAAACCAAGGATGAAGAGGCTGGTCCACAATACAATGGAAACCGGAGAGCAGCGTCATCCCTCCTTAGTGAAGGCACCCATTAAGGAAACTTAGTAGTCTTTGCCCCAAGGAGCCGCACCTAGCTGAAAAAAAACAAAAACAAAAAAACAAAAAAAAAAAACAAACACCCCCACACGGGCACACAGCCTAAACCTTCATTCGAGACCAGCCTACCATACTACAAGGAGACCTGCAGGGCAGAGACCCTGCACTGCTGGAACTTCAACGCCATAACAGTTAGTACATGGATAATGGCAGTGCATTGGGACATATGTACCTTACTAATCCAGGAGATCATGTCTATTCTGAATACTTAAATGTCTAAACCCCAAGAAGGGGTTGGATATTATTGAAACTAAAGGAAATACTCTACCTAGCAGGTAATATCTCCTCTCACTACCAACATCGGACTTATTAGAAGTGTTGAAAGAGAACTGTGGCTCATCACTCCTGTTTTACTGATGTTATATCCTAAAAGGCATTCTTAGAGATATTTATACCCCCGACTGCCATGGTGGGAGTAACCACACTATAACTAGAGGGAAGTAGGTTTCCTCCCATCACAGAGGGGACTGTTTATTGCGAGGCAGAAGGACTATGGGATTCTCAACTATAAGAGTCCTGGATGCAGCTTATTTCACCTTAGGAGCCCTGACTGCTGGAAGAGCAGTGGGTATGGGATCCTCAGCCACATGACGCAGTGCTGCTGATTCGCCACGAGGTGCAAAAGGAAGTGATGTCGTCCCTGGTAAACATAATACAATGGATTTATGGGACAAGAATCTGTCTACCGGGTGTCAATCATACAATATGATGCATAGAGGCACTATGAAGCACTATAGTGCTAAGAGGCACTATGAAGCAAAGAGGCACTATAAAACACTAATGCAATATGATGCATAGAGGCACTATGAAGCGCAGCAATGCAATATGATGCATAGAGGCACCATGACGCAATATAACAGAGGCACTATGAAGCACTTTCACATAAAAGCTCTATGAAATACTATGACACAATATGACGCATAGAGGCACTGTGATGCAATATGACGCATAGAGGAACTATGAAGCAATATTTCACGAAGCTCTATGAAACACTGATGCATAGAGGCACTATGACACAATATGACGCATAGAGGCACTATGAAGCGCTATAGTGCCAAGAGGCACTATCAAGCAAAGAGGCACTATAAAACACTAAAGCAATATGCATAGAGGCACTATGAAGCGCTATAAAGCAATATGATGCATAGAGGCACTATGAAGCAGTATGACGCATAGAGGCACTATAAAGCAATGTGACACAAAGGCACTATGAAGCACTTTCACATAGCTCTATGAAACACTATGGTGCATAGAGGCATTATGACACAATATGACACATAGAGGCACTGACACAATATTTCACATAGAAGCTCTATGAAACACTGATGCATAGAGGCACTATGACGCATAGAGGCACTGTGACGCAATATTTCACATAGCTCTATGAAACACTATGATGCACAGAGGCACTGTGATGCAATATGACGCATAGAGGCACTATAATGCATTATGATGCATAACGGCACTATGAAGCAATATGACGCATAGAGGCACTATGAAGCGCTATGGTGCAATATGACGGATAGAGGCACTATGACGCAATATGATGCATAGAGGCACTATGAAGCAATAAGACACATAGAGGCGCTATGAAGCAATATGACGCATAGGCGCTATGAAGCAATATGACACATAGAGGTGCTATGAAGCAATATGACGCGCTATAATGCAATATGACGCATAGAGGCGCTATGAAGCAATATGACGCATAGAGGTGCTATGACGCATAGAGGCACTATGAAGCAATATGATGCATAGAGGCACTATAATTCAATATGATGCATAGAGGCACTATGAAGCAATATGACGCATAGAGGCACTATGCAGCAATATGACGCATAGAGGTGCTATGAAGCAATATGATGCGCTATAATGCAATATGATGCATAGAGGCACTATGAAGCAATATGATGCATAGAGGCACTATGAAGCAAAGAGGCACTATAAAACACTAAAGCAATATGCATAGAGGCACTATGAAGCAATATGATGCATAGAGGCACTGTGATGCAATATGACGCATAGAGGCACTATGAAGCACTATAATGCATAGTGGCACTGTGAAGCACTATAATGCATTATGATGTATAACAGCACTATGAAGCAATATGACGCACAGAGGCACTATGAAGCGTTATGGTGCAATATGACGGATAGAGGCACTATGAAGCAATATGACGCAGAGGCTCTATGAAGCGCTATAACACAATATGACGCTTAGAGGCACTATGAAGCAATATGACACGCTATGAAGCAATATGACGCATAGAGGCGCTATGAAGCAATATGACGCATAGAGGCGCTATGAAGCAATATGACGCATAGAGGCGCTATGAAGCACTATAATTCAATATGATGCATAGAGGCGCTATGAAGCAATATGATGCATAGAGGCGATATGAAGCACTATAATTCAATATGATGCATAGAGGCACTATGAAGCAATATGACGCTATGAAGCACTGTAATTCAATATGACGCATAGAGGCACTATGAAGCAATATGACGCATAGAGGCGCTATAACGCAATATGGCGCACTATGAAGCAATATGATGCATAGAGGCACTATGAAACGCTATAACGCAATATGACGCTTAGAGGCACTGACGCAATATGACGCATAGAGGCACTATGAAGCAATATGATGCATAGAGGCGCCATGAAGCAATATGACGCATAGAGCCACTATGAAGTGCTATAATGCAATATGGTGCATACAGGCACTATGAAGCACTATAATGCAATATGACGCATAGAGGCACTATGATACCATATGATGTACATAGGCCCCATGAGGCACAGATATATACTTTTTTTATATTTAAATAGGGTTCCTCAGAAAAGGCTACCTTATGTATGGAGCAAAGCTTTCTTCAATGTTAATTAATGTCATGTAATTCAATATATTTCTCTTTGCAAACAGTGCTTTTGGACTTAGGTCAAACCAAATTTGGTGTTCAATATAACACTCATGAAGCATAGATACATAAATAAGGGGAAAAAAAAAAAAAGTCACTTGCAGCTCTATTTAGATGCCCATATAACTTCTGGCTCTATATAAAAACCTTTATAGCGCCTCACAACAGATTGTCTACATTGCTTGCTATCACTACATCCAAAAGCAATAAATAGATAACATTAATGTGCATAGTGATAGATAATGTTCAATACTTGTGCAAAAATATACTTAGATTACTTGCAGAGACAAAACCATATAATAAGGTGCAAAATAAGCTACCAGTAGAGTTGAGCGAAACGGGTCGAAAAATTTCAAAAGTCGCCGACTTTCATGAAACGAAACCCGACCCTAGGATGAGGTCGGCCACGAGTTCGGCGACTTACGTGCCAAAGTCGCGTTTCAAAAGTTTGTTTTGCGCTCTTTTTCAGCCAATCAGGATCCACGGACACTGTGGGCAACGTGATGACATAGGCAGGGGTCACCACCATCTTTCAGAAGGGCATGCAAGTGATTGGCTTGCTTTGGTGGGCGTCACAGGGGGTATAAAATGGCGTGCACGCCGACCGCCATGTTACTCATGCTGATCTCAGAATAGGGAGAGCGTTAGGCAGGTAAGAAGACACCAAAAACTGCTTCTGCTGCTAGCGATTTTGCCTGTACAACACACCAGTCACTGTGCAGTGCAAGGGGAGGCTATATTTTGCTGGATCAGTGGTGTTGGTTGTTAGGCTGCCTTCTAAGGCTTCCTGACGGCTGCATTGCTGTTTACCCACTGCTCTGCAAACTGCTTTTTTAAAAGCATTCCCAATTTTTTTTTTGTCCTGCTGAGGTACTGAGCGTGCGTTTTTCAGTGCGTAACTAGTATTATGAAGTTAATTAAGGTTGACAAGCTTAAGTAAGAAGAATTGATGCTTTTGGCATTCAAATGGGCACTGTAGGTGTGTTTCCTGTCCTCCTCTCACTGCCGACTTTTATTCCCCATTGACTTACATTGGGTTTCGTGTTTCGGGACGACCCCGACTTTTCCCTATAGTCGGCCGATCTTGCTCGACCCGAGTTTTGGAAAAGTCGGGTTTCACGAAACGAAAATCACCCCTAAAAAAACAAAAGTCGCTCAACTCTAGCTACCAGGTATAGCAGTAATCAGATAGGGATGAAAAGGTGCAGTGGTTAAAGTGCAAGCATGCTACTAGAGGTTTACAATAGTTAGCTAGACATGAAGGCAGAAGCAAATCAACTAGATACAAGGGGTATACATGACCTGGTGCGCAGGGAGCATCCCGCCATACATTAGCTTCTTCTGATGGGGGTGTAGTGGTGACATATAGCGATGTGCCCGGCTTTTTATACCATGTGCACCCTAATGACAGCAGCTGATGGCGCTTCCACAGACTCACCTGGAGCTGATGTCACCCTCATTCAGCCTCTCTTGCAGTCTGTCTACTCCCTGCTAACCAGGTCATGTATACATTGCATACATGTATGATGTAATTGACATTCAAGAAAGCTTTGCTCCATACATAAGGTAGCCTTTTCTGAGGAACCCTATTTAACAATAAAAAAAATTATATTTTTCCATATGCTGTGGATATTTATCCATTTTTTGACTATGCTTATGGCGTGGGTATATTAATTCCTGTGTTTTCAGGTCCATATGTGTGTGTATTTATCCACTGAATCCTTTTTAAAAATTGTGTGTCAAAATCTGTTAAATAAAAAACCCTTGAATTTTTACTTGGCATATGCTTCAGTTCATTTGTAGGTAGTATACTCCACTCTGAATAGTACATCTCAGTTGTCACAGTGATCTTACCTGAAGGAGCCAATAAAGGAGCGGCAGCTGGCAATCTTCGTGGAGACAATGTGCTGGATTAACCCCCTGTGTCCTCTATGGGTGGAGTAGTTAGGGTATGTGCACACGTTGCAGATTCTGCTGTGGAATTTTCCACGTAGATTTTGCTAAATCCGCAGGTAAAATGACCTGCGTTTTACCTGTGGATTTAGTGCAAATTTACTGCAGTTTTTGTGCGGTTTTCCACTGCAGTTTTACACCTGCAGATTTCTATAAGGCTCTGTGCACATGCTGCAGATTCTGCTGCGGATCCGCAGCAGTTCCGCAGACATTGTACAGTACAATGTTAGCCAATGGGATTTAAAATACGCAGTGCACATGCTGCTGATTTTTCCGTGCGAATTTGCTGCGGTTTTAAATCCGCAGCATCTCAATTCTTTCTGTGGATTCCACAGCGGTTTGCCACCTGTTCCATTGTCCAGGTGTCAAACCGCAGGGGAAAACCGCTGGCCAATCCGCAGAAAAACTACAAGTCACTTTACCCGCAGTTTTACCTGCGGATCCGCACGGAAAAATCCGCAGGTGAATCCGAAGCGTGTGCACATACCCTAATGGAGCAGGTGGAAAACTGCTGCAGAACTGCACAAAAGAAGTGACATGCTGCTTTTTTAAGGCTATGTGCACACGGTGCATATTCTGCTTTGGAATTTTCCGCGCAGAATTGACTAAATCCGCAGGTCAAATGACCTGCATTTTTCCTGCAGATTTAGTGCATTTTTTTGTGTAGCTTTACTGCATGTTTTGTGCGGTTTTCCACCTGTGGATTTCTAGAATGGAGCAGGTGGAAAACTGCAGCAAAACCGCACAAAAGAAGAGACAAAAGAAGTGACAAAAGAAGAAAAAAGCAGCATGTGCACTGCAGATTTTGTTTTACATAGGCTACAATGGTACTGTACATCACATGCAGTTCTGCTGTGTATACGCAGGGCCAAATCCGCTGCGTATCTGCAGCAGAATCCGCACCGTGTGCACATAGCCTAAATCCGCCCGGAAAAATCCACAGCATGTGCACAGCGTTTTTTGTTCTACATAGCCTTAAATGGTACTGTACATCACTTCCAGTTCTGCTGCAGTTCCGCAGGGCCAAATCTGCCTCAGAACTGCAGCAGAATCCGCACCGTGTGCACATACCCTAAGGCTATATGCACACGCTGCGGCTTCATCCGCGGCCTGTATCTGCGGATCTGCAGGTAAAATGACCTGTGGTTTTACCTGCAGATTGGCCTGTGGTTTGCCACCTGGACAACGGAATAGGTGGCAAACCGCAGCGGAATCCGCAGAAAGAATTGTCATTTTAATTCTTTCTGCGGATTCAAAACCGCAGCTTTTCCGCTGTTGAAAATCCGCAGCATGTGCACAGCGGAATGTAAATCACATAGACTTACATTGTACTGCTGCAGATCCGCAGCGGCCAAATCCCCAGCGGATCCGCAGCAAAAACCGCAGCGTGTGCACATAGCCTAAAGTTGCAAAGAAAGGTAAACAACTGTTTACTGAACCATAAAATTGAAACATATGCTTCACAAAGTCACTCTGAAGCCCCCCATAAGGCTCTGTGCAGACAAAACAAACCTTAATGACCTGGCCATTTTTTGCAATTCTGACCAGTGTCCCTTTATGATGTAATAACTCAGGAACGCTTCAACGCATCCTAGCGATTTTGAGAATGTTTTTTCATGACATATTGGGCTTCATGTTAGTGGTTAATTTAGGTAGATAATTTTTTCGTTTATTTGTGAAAAAAATGGAAATTTGGTGAAAATGTTGAAAATTTCGCAATTTTCAAATTTTGAATTTTTATTCTGTTAAACCAGAGAGTTATGTGACACAAAATAGCTAATAAATAACATTTCCCATATGTCTACTTTACATCAGCACAATTTTGGAAACAAATTTTTTTTTGTTAGGAAGTTATAAGGGTTAAAAATCGGCCAGCGATTTCTCATTTTTACAATGAAATTTACAAAACCATTTTTTTTAGGGACCACATCACATTTGGTCAATATGGCAGAAAATACCCATAAGTGACACCATTCTAAAAACTGCACCCCTCAAGCTACTCAAAACTACACTCAAGAAGATTATTAACCCTTCAGGTGCTTCACAGGAACTAAAGCAACGTGGAAGGAAAAAATGGACATTTTAATTTTTCCAACAAAAAATTTCTTTTAGCAGCAATTTTTTCATTTTCACATGGGCAACAGGGTAAAATGGATCCTAAAATTTGTTGGGCAATTTCTCCCGAGTACACCGATATCTCATATGTGGTTATAAACCACTTTTTGTGGACACGGCAGGGCTCAGAAGGGAAAGAGCGCCATTTGACTTTTTGAATGGAAAATATGCTGGAATGTGCACATGTTGTGGATGGTGCTGCAGATTTTTCGGCGTGGATTTGGAAAAATCCGCAGGTCAAAAGACCTGCGGTTTTACCTGCGGATTAACCTGCGGTTTTCCTCTGCGGTTTGACACCTGTACAATGGAGCAGGTGTGAAACCACTGAGGATTCCGCACAAAGAATTGACATGCTGCGGATTTAAAACCGCAGCAAATCCGCAGCATGTGCACTGCGTTTTTTGATTTCCATTGAATAGAATGGTACTGTACACCGCAGCAAAATCTGCTGCGGATCGACAGGGCCAAAAATGCTGCGGATTCGCAACAGAATCTGCAATGTGTGCACATGGCCTTAGTGGTTGACATGTCGCGTTTGGAGAGTCCCTGTGTGCCTAAACATTGGAGCTCCCCCACAAGTGACCCCATTTTGGAAACTGACCACCCAAGGAACTTATCTAGATGTGTGGTGAGCACGTTGAACCCCCAAGTGCTTCACAGAAGTTTATAACAAGAGCCGTGAAAATAAAAAAACATTTTTTTCCTCAAAAAATGATTTTTTTAGCCCACAATTTTTTCTTTTCACAATGGTAACAGGAGAAATTGAACCCCAAAAGTTGTTGTCCAGTTTGTCCTGAGTACGCTGGTACCTCATATGTGGGGGCAGGGGTGGATTAAGGGTAGCCAGGGCCCGGGGCAGTTCAGACTCTGTGGGCCCCCCTCGTCACGTGACGGGGGTCACGAATCGTAGAGCCACACTCTACATAGAGAATAATGGGGCCTCCAGCACCGACCTCCACCCGCAGAGCCGCACTCCACATAGAGAATAATGGAGCCTCCAGCACCTACCTCCACCCGCAGAGCCGCACTCCACATAGAGAATAATGGAGCCTCCAGCACCGACCTCCACCCGCAGAGCCACACTCCACATAGAGAATAATGGAGCCTCCAGCACCGACCTCCACCCGCAGAGCCCCACTCCACATAGAGAATAATGGAGCCTCCAGCACCGACCTCCACCCGCAGAGCCCCACTCCACATAGAGAATAATGGAGCCTCCAGCACCGACCTCCACCCGCAGAGCCGCACTCCACATAGAGAATAATGGGGCCTCCAGCACCGACCTCCACCCGCAGAGCCACACTCCACATAGAGAATAATGGAGCCTCCAGCACCGACCTCCACCCACAGAGCCACACTCCACATAGAGAATAATGGAGCCTCCAGCACCGACCTCCACCCACAGAGCCGCACTCCACATAGAGAATAATGGAGCCTCCAGCACCGACCTCCACCCACAGAGCCGCACTCCACATAGAGAATAATGGGGCCTCCAGCACCGACCTCCACCCGCAGAGCCGCACTCCACATAGAGAATAATGGAGCCTCCAGCACCGACCTCCACCCACAGAGCCGCACTCCACATAGAGAATAATGGAGCCTCCAGCACCGACCTCCACCCACAGAGCCGCACTCCACATAGAGAATAATGGAGCCTCCAGCACCGACCTCCACCCACAGAGCCGCACTCCACATAGAGAATAATGGAGCCTCCAGCACCGACCTCCACCCGCAGAGCCGCACTCCACATAGAGAATAATGGGGCCTCCAGCACCGACCTCCACCCGCAGAGCCGCACTCCACATACAGAATAATGGAGCCTCCAGCACCGACCTCCACCCGCAGAGCCGCACTCCACATAGAGAATAATGGGGCCTCCAGCACCGACCTCCACCGGCAGAGCCGCACTCCACATAGAGAATAATGGGGCCTCCAGCACCGACCTCCACCCGCAGAGCCACACTCCACATAGAGAATAATGGAGCCTCCAGCACCGACCTCCACCCGCAGAGCCGCACTCCACATAGAGAATAATGGAGCCTCCAGCACCGACCTCCACCCACAGAGCCGCACTCCACATAGAGAATAATGGAGCCTCCAGCACCGACCTCCACCCGCAGAGCCGCACTCCACATAGAGAATAATGGAGCCTCCAGCACCGACCTCCACCCGCAGAGCCACACTCCACATAGAGAATAATGGAGCCTCCAGCACCGACCTCCACCCGCAGAGCCGCACTCCACATAGAGAATAATGGAGCCTCCAGCACCGACCTCCACCCGCAGAGCCACACTCCACATAGAGAATAATGGAGCCTCCAGCACCGACCTCCACCCGCAGAGCCGCACTCCACATAGAGAATAATGGAGCCTCCAGCACCGACCTCCACCCACAGAGCCGCACTCCACATAGAGAATAATGGAGCCTCCAGCACCGACCTCCACCCGCAGAGCCGCACTCCACATAGAGAATAATGGGGCCTCCAGCACCGACCTCCACCCGCAGAGCCGCACTCCACATACAGAATAATGGAGCCTCCAGCACCGACCTCCACCCGCAGAGCCGCACTCCACATAGAGAATAATGGGGCCTCCAGCACCGACCTCCACCGGCAGAGCCGCACTCCACATAGAGAATAATGGAGCCTCCAGCACCGACCTCCACCCGCAGAGCCACACTCCACATAGAGAATAATGGAGCCTCCAGCACCGACCTCCACCCGCAGAGCCGCACTCCACATAGAGAATAATGGAGCCTCCAGCACCGACCTCCACCCGCAGAGCCGCACTCCACATAGAGAATAATGGGGCCTCCAGCACCGACCTCCACCCGCAGAGCCACACTCCACATAGAGAATAATGGGGCCTCCAGCACCGACCTCCACCCGCAGAGCCACACTCCACATAGAGAATAATGGGGCCTCCAGCACCGACCTCCACCCGCAGAGCCGCACTCCACATAGAGAATAATGGGGCCTCCAGCACCGACCTCCACCCGCAGAGCCGCACTCCACATAGAGAATAATGGGGCCTCCAGCACCGACCTTCACCCGCAGAGCCGCACTCCACATACATGGCTGCTCTCAGTGCTGTGCGCACAGGACCTGTGATGAGGTCACAGGAGGGGAGGAGACAGGGGTCACATGATTGGGGGCCCTGACACCTTACCTCCTGTGATCTCATCACAAGCCTTTGCACGCTACCAGCAGTATCAGCGTTCACGCTACTTGTAGATGCTGCTGGTAGCAGAGCACATAATGCCGCCCCCACGGTCACTCACTTTTAGGTGGGGAGAAGATGGAGTGCCATTGCAGCAGCCAGCAGGAATGTGGTGGGGGCCCCGGGGCTGAAGCCCCGCCTGTCCTGCCTATAATCCGGCCCTGCGCGGTGGCGGATTATAATGGGGCAATTTACTGGCCTGGGCTGTGGGCCCCTTAACCCCACTGGGCCCGGGGCAACTGCCCAAATTGACCTCATTATAATCCGCCACTGTGTGGGGGGACCACTGTTTGGGCACACGTTGGGTGTTCTGCCTTCATACACATTGACACGGTGTGCAATTCAGCATAAACCACTGTTCTGTGTTCCAAATAAGCAGACTGTTCTCTGTAGTCTAACTTGTTTATTGGTGAACAGTATAAAACATATGCGGTAAAAACTACAAGAAATACAAATGACAGGTAAATATTCGGCAGATGATAACACAGCTAACACATTTATAGAAAGTGTACGGTGATGCAAATGGGTCGCCCTCCCAGGGCTGTGGGCAGCGTCGGTCTGGAACACCTTGGGCCCACCAGAGAAAATCATTCTTGGGGCCCACTATGTAGCTGCATAGAGTTAAATACCAGACCACCAATTATGTGGTAAAACACGCTAATATCTGGGTATAATATAAGGTTGTACATGTCTTAATTATGTAGCAGGAGTTGGGGTAGCCCCCTCATAGAATATAAAGCA